>NC_036860.1:73121229-73258402 GCF_002910315.2 Salvelinus sp. IW2-2015
GCTTCCTGGCTGATGTTTTTGGTCACTTTTGAATGCTGGCGGTGCTCTCACTCTAGTGGTAGCATGAGACGGAGTCTACAACCCACACAAGTGGCTCAGGTAGTGCAGTTCATCCAGGATGGCACATCAATGCGAGCTGTGGCAAAAAGGTTTGCTGTGTCTGTCAGCGTAGTGTCCAGAGCTTGGAGGCGCTACCAGGAGACAGGCCAGTACATCAGGAGACGTGGAGGAGGCCGTAGGAGGCAACAACACCCAGCAGCAGGACCGCTACCTCCGCCTTTGTGCAAGGAGGTGCACTGCCAGAGCCCTGCAAAATGACCTCCAGCAGGCCACAAATGTGCATGTGTCAGCATATGGTCTCACAAGGGGTCTGAGGATCTCATCTCAGTACCTAATGGCAGTCAGGCTACCTCTGGCGAGCACATGGAGGCTGTGCGCCCCACAAACAAATGCCATCCCACACCATGACTGACCACCGCCAAACCGGTCATGCTGGAGGATGTTGCAGGCAGCAGAACGTTCTCCACGGCGTCTCCAGACTCTGTCACGTCTGTCACATGTGCTCATGTGCTCAGTGTGAACCTGCTTTCATCTGTGAAGAGCACAGGGCGCCAGTGGCGAATTTGCCAATCTTGGTGTTCTCTGGCAAATGCCAAACGTCCTGCACGGTGCTGGGCTGTAAGCACAACCCCCACCTGTGGACGTCGGGCCCTCATACCACCCTCGTGGAGTCTGTTTCTGACAGTTTGAGCAGACACATGCACATTTGTGGCCTGCTGGAGGTCATTTTGCAGGGCTCTGGCAGTGCACCTCCTTGCACAAAGGCGGAGGTAGCGGTCCTGCTGCTGGTTGTTGCCCTCCTACGGTCTCCTCCACGTCTCCTGATGTACTGGCCTGTCTCCTGGTAGCGCCTCCATGCTCTGGACACTACGCTGACAGACACAGCAAACCTTTTTGCCACAGCTCGCATTGATGTGCCATCCTGGATGAACTGCACTACCTGAGCCACTTGTGTGGGGTTGTAGACTCCGTCTCATGCTACCACTAGAGTGAGAGCACCGCCAGCATTCAAAAGTGACCAAAACATCAGCCAGGAAGCATAGGACTGAGAAGTTGTCTGTGGTCACCACCTGCAGAATCACTCCCTTTTTGGGGGTGTCTTGCTAAATGCCTATAATTTCCACCTTTTGTCTATTCCATTTGCACAACAGCATGTGAAATTTATTGTCAATCAGTGTTGCTTCCTAAGTGGACAGTTTGATTTCACAGAAGTGTGATTGACTTGGAGTTACATTGTGTTGTTTAAGTGTTCCCTTTATTTTTTGAGCAGTGTATTTTCCTGCATCTGACATGTTCTGACTGACATGTTTATTTGCATTTATTTATCTAACCTTTATTTTATCAGGGAGTCATACTGAGACCAAGGTCTCTTTTACAGATGAGCCTGAATTACATAAACTACAGAAAATACACACAATAGAATAAAATAAATACAAGCAGAAAGAACAACATGGTCATAAAAAACAAACCCATTCATCAGTAATAAGGTCCTCAATCAGCCTTCTGAATTGCCCCAGAGGCACCAAAACATCACAGTTAAGAACATTTTGAAGATTGTTCCAAATAAGTTGCAAGAAAGGTAAATCAGCTTTTAGTTACTTCTCAGAGTTAACCATCCCTGAGACGGGGTGTGGTAACTCCTAAGTCTAAAGTTTAGTCAAGATGTTAAGTACAGTGGGACTTTTTGTAAACGGGCTATATATATGAAAACACAGCAACGTGACATCAGAGGGACAACCAACTTTCTGGTAGAGAATGAAGTGATGAGTAGTAAAATTGTCGCCCGTAATAAAGCATAGTGCGCTATGATAAATTGTATCTAATGGCTTTAATGAAGTGGCAGCTGCGTTCATAGATGATGTTGCCATAGTCTAAGACCGATAGGAACGTCAACTGAAAATCTGCTTTTACTATTTAGCGAGAAGCAGACCTATTTCTATAGAGAAGCCCATTATATTTCTATAGAAGAGCCATAATTTCTATAGAAGAAGCCCATTATATTTCTATAGAAGAAGCCCATTATATTTCTATAGAAGAAGCCCATTATATTTCTATAGAAGAAGCCCATTATATTTCTATAGAAGAAGCCCATTATATTCTCTATAGAAAGAAAGCCCATTATATTTCTATAGAGGAAGCCCATATATTTCTATAGAGGAAGCCCATTATATTTCTTATAGAGGAAAGCCCATTATATTTCTATAGAGAAGCCCATTATATTCTATAGAGAAGCCCATTAGTAGTTTCTATAGACATCATTTATAACTAGAGATGCAGCAGAGATAGTGCTATGACCTGGTCTAAAACCCGACTGATGCACATTTAGAATACATTTCAAAGATGTAGTTCTTAGCTGAGAATGAATCAAGGATTCTGATATTTTAGCTAGGCAAGAAAGTTTTTAGAAATAGGCTGATAATTATTTAGGTCACAAGGGTCAACACCTTTGTGAAGGGGGAGTACATGGGCCGTCTTCCAAACCTTGGGGATAGTACCAGATATAATCGTCAGGTTAAACAAATGGGTTAATGATTCAGCTATCGGGGGCAGAGAGCTGCAGCAAAAATGGATCAAGCATATCAGCCCAATCTTAAGCAAGGCATCTAGCACATCACAGATAGTACATTTTAAAAATTAAAACAAAGATTCACTAGGGGTGCGTTCATAAATTCACTCTGGATTGCCAGAGAGAGCTCAGAGTGCGCTCTGGGCGTTCATAAATTCAGAGCGCTGTCCGTTTGTAAATTCAGAGCGTTTCGCTCTCGGAGCATTCAGAGAGCACACTGGACGCTCTGGCTGAGGAGTAGGGTTGATCCGAGTGTTCTGACCTCACAACGGCAGTCAAGCACCCAAGCTCACTGGCTAAAGTTAGCTAGCTACTTCCAGGCATAAATGAGAGAACACACTTCACCATTTTTCTCACCCTAGCAGAGCTGGTTAGGCTGTTTTCATGTTATTCCGAGTTTTGGTGACTAACTGTGCTGCTGGCAAATTTTAAATACAACTTTTTGCTGAGGTTTACTGACACCAGCCATATTCAACGGGTGTTGAGCGTTCAAAAATTAATCAGTTATTCTGCTCTCTGGCACACTCAGACGAGAGTGGTCTGAAATCGTAGTAGATCCAACTCAGGGTCAGGAATACAGGAGCTGGTGGCTAAATCAGAGTAGAACATGTCCCAGAAACAAAGAACAATCCCAGAAACAAATAACTGTGTATTCTGGTTTATGGGCACATATACAACCAGGAGCAAAAATTTATTGGGAATATAAATATTTAAAGATTGGGACACCAGATTTGACATATATGGCCACTCCTCCCCCTTTCTGTAATATGTCACATCTAAATACATTATAATAATTTACTTCAATGTCTTTATCAGATACAGAACCATTTAACCATGTTTCCGAGAGAACCAGAATGTCAGGACACGAGTCCTGCACCCAAATGTCAATTGTGTCATTTTTTAAATCATACTTTGCACATTTAGGTGCATTAGCCCAAGACCCCTACGGGATTTAAAGTCAGAGGGCGTATTCAGCTCAGTCCCATAAGAGCTAACAGGCACAGGGTCATCTGCAGCTATTTGTTGAGTGAGCTGAGACTTTGCCAATGTCTCTGGCCAACCCACGTGAGAGCAGAGTAGACAGCATTTGACAGACCTCCCTCAAGTCGCTGGATGCAGTGGATAGGGGCGGGAACTGGGAGAGCAGTGTTGGCAGAGCAGTCCAACCTGAGGAAGCTCCCGCCAAAGGAGGCGACTGCCAATGCTCCATTCTGGGTGTGCACAGGAGGCCATGGTGTGGCTCCTGTTGCAGGGCTGGAGCTGCTATGGGGGGGCAGGAGTATCCCAGGCCCGTCCTGGGGATGGGAGTAGAGAGTGTAACCAAAACTAGCCTGGGAGGGAGGTTGTAAGGGGAATTGAAGAGGGTGGTGTGGAGGGCAGTGTGGCCGGCGATGCTCCAAACTCTGCATGGGGCCACTTTTACTGGGTACGGCTTGGGCATAGCTCAGTGTATCTGCATGCAGTTCATCGGAGAGAAGTGGTGGGGGGAGGGGGGGGGAGGGGGGGGTGGGGGGGGGGGGCTGGGGAGGAGGGGGGGGGGGGGGGGGGCAAGTGTCTGGCTGTTCTCCAATCTCTGTGAGGCGCCTCCAGATGCAGGCCTAAAGGAGCGTCTGATTTGTCTCATGGAGTTGGTGGCTGTTCTGTTGCTCATGTGAGGTGGACTGGCCACCCAGAGCAACATCCTTTAACATCCTGGCGAAGGTGGGGACTGCCTCTTTGTACAGTTGTACATTGTCTTAAAGACAGTCCAGGCTGATGGTGGGTCAGGTGTGCGTTGGACCATAGCACACAGTCCCGAGAGAGGCTGGCATTTACCCTCTGGATGGTGGCAGGGTGGAAATCTCTCCTCTGGAGCAGGGTAGATATTACTATGTTCGCGAAGGGGAAGATGGTGGAGGCCCTTTCTATCACTCCCCTTAGTGATGTGGTCACCCGCTCCTGTTGGACAAACAGGTCATTGGTCCCCGTGTGAATGAGGATATGGCTGGGGGAGACCAGCTGGGCCACAGTCAATATCTCCAAATCTCTCTCTGTTGTGGGGCACCATAACTTTGACACGTCTTTATTTGGGAAAAGTTCATTCTCTCATATAAACTTTCCATTTGAATCCATCATTAATATAATGTCTGGTTTTTCGTCAGGTCTATGGAGGATGGCAGGAGTGATTGGAGAATTACAGGCTGTGAGTTGGGGATGGAGTGGTCAGTTGGGTCAGTGCATTGGTTGGGTTGGTTGGTGGGTTCTGATTCAGCTGTTGTCCTTGTTTTTGTCGGACTCTTTGTAGAGTGGAGTGGTTGTGGCTGAAAAATTCCTGCCTTAGCTCATGTAGCTCCTTCTGCAGGTCGTGCATGTGGCTGGTGTTGACTGTGCTGAGCAGTTCCTCTCTAAGTCTACACACTGGTTTTCCTCCTCAACATTATTCATTGCACACTGCAGCTCCCAACCTCATCCCTATGCTGAAGCACCAGGCTGATCTCCTCCTCTAGAAGATGCTGTGGTACTGCTGGTGTCACGCGTGAGAGATTCATGCTCAGGGCTGTGTCTGCTGCAGGCGAGGGAGGAAGAGCGACACTGGGGACTACATACCAGGGCACAGAGGGAGTGGAGGCTGTTGTAGGTAGTGAGAGTGGAGAGGTTTTAAGTTCAGCAACAAGAGGTTTTATTTGGTCAAAGTAGTGGACAAATTGATCCAAACTGGCCTCCGAACCTTGAACCGTCTCAGTACCGTTATAATAAATATGAATGTTACTTTTGGGTGTGGAATCAATGTACAGTTGCCTCATTGTTCTCTTTTCTGACATTTTAAGTTCATTGTTGTTCTTGTGGCGAGCTGTGTGACAAGCATTAGGATCATCTGTAGAACATCAGTGTGACATCAGTGAAATTAATTGTCAACGCTTGACAGTGTTATCTAATGTCCTTTTTAGCACAAGAAGCTGTGAAAATGAGTTATGACCGCGGTTCTACACGTCATGACCTCTTGCATGTTTTGTTACTTCCAGACGGAGAATTCCCCCGTGGCACTGTGGTTGGAATTGACCTTCTGCGTATACCACCTCTAGATGGAGCTCACTTCCTGTCCAATCATGACATCACCGACCCAGTCACACATGCCAAGCTGCTTGAACTTCTCCCTGGTGCCGCAAGGCTCATGTCATCATGAGTGATATGGACCCAATGCTCACGTGGTTGTCAAGGAGAATGGCCATGAAAATCATCACAATGTCATTGTCATGATTGACTTGGCTGAAAGAAGGTGTTTGCAGAACTGGTGGCTCTCTGATTTCGTAAGTATTGGGACGGGGCATTGGCGGCACCAGCTTCAGCAGAAGCTGTCCGCTGTGTTTCCGTGACGTCAGGTGACAGCTCAAACCAAAGCCAGCCTAAAGGAGTCGTCAAGAGTTGTTTTTCCTTGCAGGTCGTACAGAATAAAAAAAGTCTGACTGTATATTTTATAATGTGTGTTGTAAGCTTTGTTCACGCTTGCAAAAGAAAGGCCTTGAGGTGCTAAGGCACTTTGAGGAGCCCCTCTATTTCTCGCATTCCTGAAATGTAACTTTTTGTAAAATTCTAATAGTGTGCTATGATTCTTACCAACTCATTAAATCGTGGATTTCTACAATGTTTACATTAGTCACATTACAATTCTTGACAACATTCACAAAAATATTTTAGGACACACTTTTTAAGTAAGTGAACTCATATCCCACATCTGTAATCCAACAAAAATTTGGATCAAGCATGCATCATTCATTTTCCTCACTCGACGCTGAAAATCATTTAGCCTACCAGACGAGGGCGCCTTGAGGTATCCAATAAGCCAGTGCATTCGCAGGCCAATCATTTCTCCGTATGGGCTGTTTTCATCTTTACCTACAGACAAGGTGATATCAACATCTATGGGCCAGAATGTATTGTATGTATCAAGCCCTTATCATCAGAGCCACCGTGTTCCTCAAGTAAATTTCTGTGCACGTCAGAACTATTATTTTTCCTTTGCCAGGCGTGTTTGAAGTATTACAAAGTACATTTGGTATTTGTTTGATAATAAATATTCCAGTTTGCCATTTGTAATGCTTATAATCTGTTTTGCCAGCCATGTAGTAACATGTAATCATTCTCTCATTTAGGGCTTATAAAGGGAAAACGGGCTGGATGAAAGAGCCATGGACAGCATGACTAATGAAAAGGCTGATGCCACTGAAGCCGTGCATTATAAATAGTGTTGGTCTTCGCTCTCAGAGAGCGGCGATGTGCTCTTCAATACATCATCAGGCTGGCATTTGAATGCTCTGCTTGAAATGATGTGATTTTGAATGATTTTTGCCAAGTGGACGGCCACTGATTGAGATTTCCCTCAGATACAGAGCTAAATACCCCGGGATGAAGGCCCACAGTAGTGTTGATTTGGCACTATTTACTTTGCCTGTTTTTCTCTCTCGTCACTGACTACTTTCTATAATTATATGGCTCTCAGGGTTTGAAAGTACTCTGCTGATTTGACCAGGAACAAAGAAACAAATGTATCAGAACTGTGCAATGGACTGAACACAATTAAATGCGACGGGGACAGGAGAAACGGATACAAATGTCCCTTAAAATAGAGAATATGATGAAAATAAGCTCACCATAAAGATGCACATGGAAGGTTTCATATATCTGATGCCATACGTTGGTGAAGGGGCCCTGTCTCCATGACGATATTATAAACCTTCATACAATTAGCCAGTGAGCTGTGACTTTCAAGCCACCGATACCTCCCTGTTATCTCCTCAGTTATATAAGTGATCAGCAGCTAGATTGTAACGGGTTCATTGTTGGCGTATTGGGTTCCACATGACTTGTGTTACACAGTACATAGAATGAATAGTAATGTGGACATCAGAGCCTGCACAGAAATATTAGGTACGTGCGCGACAAATCAACCTCGTTTTAAACATTGTCTACATGGTATCGACCATTGAACTCTACCTTGAATTAGGTTTTTCAAATGCCTTGACTTTTCACAAATCATTGATGACCAAAGACACAAATAATGTCCAGTTAAATGCCTTAGAACAGACTGAATGAGCAAGGCATTTCTATTTAATACTCCTTCAAACTCACTGCCATAAATGAGACTAGCACCGGCTATACAAGTTCCACCATAGAGTGGTTTGGAGCCAGTCACCTTTACCATAAAGCATTGTGTGTAGGTAGGAGAGAACATAATAGATTACGTTGTACATTATGTGAGCTGATATGCTGTCCAGATTTCTTTCCACCTCCGTGGTAACCTCAAGTTCGATTTGTTATTGCTGCTGACACAGAGGTCATTGTGGTACGATTAACCACAACACGTGTGAAGATTTCACCTGCTCCAACAGGAAAGTGTGCAAGGAACTTCTGAAGTAAACTAGAAATGCTTAGAGGTGAAAGGTAAAGGCCTAGCACAATCGTACATTGTTTTGGCATTCCATGTTCCAATATTGGTGGATTGCCTTGGTAAGAAGATCCAGATCTTTCTCATAGTCTCTGTGTAGTTTAGGCTACCTTGTCTCTAATAATTTGCCCCTCCATTCTTGTCTTTGAAGAGTCCTCAATTTCCAGCTTCAGGGACATGTTGCGTTTCACCAGTTTCTGTAATGTAGTGTAAATCCACAATACAGGCAGTTGTGAAGTGCCTGGAGTTTTACCAGAGCGCTGATAGGGCTCTGGTAAATCGACCTGGCCGGGGTATCCTGGAATGACATTGACCTCATCCCGTCAGTAGAGGATGCCTGGTTATTCTTTAAAAGTGCCTTCCTCACCATCTTAAATAAGCATGCTCCATTCAAAAAATGTAGAACCAGGAATAGATATAGCCCTTGGTTCACTCCAGACCTTTCTGCCCTTGACGGCATAAAAACATCCTGTGGCGTTCTGCATTAGCATCGAATAGCCCCCGTGATATGCAACTTTTCAGGGAAGTTAGGAACCAATATACATAGGCAGTTAGGAAAGCTAAGGCTAGCTTTTTCAAACAGAAATTTGCATCCTGTAGTACAAAGTCAAAAAAGTTCTGGGACACTGTAAAGTCCATGGAGAATAAGAGCACCTCCTCCCAGCTGCCCACTGTACTGAGGCTAGGAACACTGTCACCACCGATAAATCCACAATAATTGAGAATTTCAATAAGCATTTTTCTACGGCTGGCCATGCTTTCCACCTGGCTACCCCTACACCGGTCAACAGCCCTGCGCTACCCACAGCAACTCGCCCAAACCTCCCCCACTTCTCCTTCACCCAAATCCAGATAGCTGATGTTCTGAAAGAGCAGCAAAATCTGGACCCCTACAAATCAGCCAGGCTAGGCAATCTGGACCCTCTCTTTCTAAAATGATCTGCCGAAATTGTTGCAACCCCTATTACTAGCCTGTTCAACCTCTCTTTCGTATCGTCAGGGGATTCCCATAGATTGGAAAGCTGCTGCGGTCATCCCCCTCTTCAAAGGGGGAGACACTCTTGACCCAAACTGCTACAGATCTACAGTGGGGAGAACAAGTATTTGATACACTGCCGATTTTGCAGGTTTTCCTACTTACAAAGCATGTAGAGGTCTGTAATTTTTATCATAGGTACACTTCAACTGTAAGAGACGGAATCTAAAACAAAAATCCAGAAAATCACATTGTATGATTTTTAAGTAATTAATTTGCATTTTATTGCATGACATAAGTATTTGATCACCTACCAACCAGTAAGAATTCCGGCTCTCACAGACCTGTTAGTTTTTCTTTAAGAAGCCCTCCTGTTCTTCACTCATTACCTGTATTAACTGCACCTGTTTGAACTCGTTACCTGTATAAAAGACACCTGTCCACACACTCAATCAAACAGACTCCAACCTCTCCACAATGGCCAAGACCAGAGAGCTGTGTAAGGACATCAGGGATAAAATTGTAGACCTGCACAAGGCTGGGATGGGCTACAGGACAATAGGCAAGCAGCTTGGTGAGAAGGCAACAACTGTTGGCGCAATTATTAGAAAATGGAAGAAGTTCAAGATGACGGTCAATCACCCTCGGTCTGGGGCTCCATGCAAGATCTCACCTCGTGGGGCATCAATGATCATGAGGAAGGTGAGGGATCAGCCCAGAACTACACGGCAGGACCTGGTCAATAACCTGAAGAGAGCTGGGACCACAGTCTCAAAGAAAACCATTAGTAACACACCATGCCGTCATGGATTAAAATCCTGCAGCGCACGCAAGATCCCCCTGCTCAAGCCAGCGCATGTCCAGGCCCGTCTGAAGTTTGCCAATGACCATCTGGATGATCCAGAGGAGGAATGGGAGAAGGTCATGTGGTCTGATGAGACAAAAATAGAGCTTTTTGGTCTAAACTCCACTCGCCGTGTTTGGAGGAAGAAGAAGGATGAGTACAACCCCAAGAACAGCATCCCAACCATGAAGCATGGAGGTGGAAACATCATTCTTTGGGGATGCTTTTCTGCAAAGGGGACAGGACGACTGCACCGTATTGAGGGGAGGATGGATGGGGCCATGTATCGCGAGATCTTGGCCAACAACCTCCTTCCCTCAGTAAGAGCATTGAAGATGGGTCGTGGCTGGTTCTTCCAGCATGACAACGACCCAAAACACACAGCCAGGGCAACTAAGGAGTGGCTCCGTAAGAAGCATCTCAAGGTCCTGGAGTGGCCTAGCCAGTCTCCAGACCTGAACCCAATAGAAAATCTTTGGAGGGAGCTGAAAGTCCGTATTGCCCAGCGACAGCCCCGAAACCTGAAGGATCTGGAGAAGGTCTGTATGGAGGAGTGGGCCAAAATCCCTGCTGCAGTGTGTGCAAACCTGGTCAAGAACTACAGGAAACGTATGATCTCTGTAATTGCACACAAAGGTTTCTGTACCAAATATTAAGTTCTGCTTTTCTGATGTATCAAATACTTATGTCATGCAATAAAATGCAAATTATTTACTTAAAAATCATACAATGTGATTTTCTGGATTTTTGTTTTAGATTCCGTCTCTCACAGTTGAAGTGTACCTATGATAAAAATTACAGACCTCTACATGCTTTGTAAGTAGGAAAACTTGCAAAATCGGCAGTGTATCAAATACTTGTTCTCCCCACTGTATATCTATTCTACCCTGCCTTTCTAAGGTCTTTGAAAGCCAAGTTAACAAACAGATTACCGACCATTTTGAATCTCACCGTACCTTCTCCGCTATGCAATCTGGTTTCAGAGCTGGTCATGGGTGCACCTCAGCCACGCTCAAGGTCCTAAACGATATCATAACCGCCATCGATAAGAGACATTACTGTGCAGCCGTATTCATCGACCTGGCTAAGGCTTTCGCCTCTGTCAATCACAACATTCTTATTGGCAGACTCAACAGCCTTGGTTTTTCAAATGATTGCCTCGCTTGGTTCACCAACTACTTCTCCGATAGAGTTAAGTATGTCAAATCGGAGGGCCTGTTGTCCGGACCTCTGGCAGTCTCTATGGGGGTGCCGCTGGGTTCAATTCTCGGGCCGACTCTCTTCTCTGAATACATCAATGATGTCGCTCTTGCTGCTGGTGATTCTTTGATCCACCTCTACGCAGACGACACCATTCTGTATACCTCTGGCCCTTCTTTGGACACCGTGTTAACTAACCTCCAGATGAGCTTCAATGCCATACAACTCTCCTTCTGTGGCCTCCAACTGCTCTTAAATGCAAGTAAAACTAAATGCATGCTCTTCAACCGWTCGCTGCCCGCACCTACCCACCCGTCCAGCATCACTACTCTGGACGGTTCTGACTTAGAATATGTAGACAACTACAAATACCTAGGTGTCTGGTTAGACTGTAAACTCTCCTTCCAGACTCACATTAAACATCTCAATCCAAAATTAAATCTAGAATCGGCTTCCTATTTCGCAACAAAGCATCCTTTACTCATGCTGCCAAACATACCCTCGTAAAACTGACCATCCTACCGATCCTCGACTTTGGCGATGTCATTTACAAAATAGCCTCCAAAACCCTACTCAATAAATTGGATGCAGTCTATCACAGTGCCATCCGTTTTGTCACCAAAGCCCCATATACTACCCACCACTGTCACCTGTATGCTCTCATTGGCTGGCCCTCGCTTCATACTCGTCGCCAAACCCACTTGCTCCAAGTCATCTACAAGTCTCTGCTAGGTAGTCCCACCTTATCTCAGCTCACTGGTCACCATAGCAGCACCCACCCGTAGTACGCGCTCCAGCAGGTATATCTCACTGGTCACCCCCAAAGCCAATTCTTCCTTTGGCCTCCTCTCCTTCCAGTTCTCTGCTGCCAATGACTGGAACGACCTGCAAAAATCTCTGAAGCTGGAGACTCTTACCTCCCTCACTAGCTTTAAGCACCAGCTGTCAGAGCAGCTCACAGATAACTGCACCTGTACATAGCTCATCTGTAAATAGCCCATCCAATCTACCTCATCCCCATACTGTATTTATTTATTTATCTTGCTCCTTTGCACCCCAGTATCTCTACTTGCACATTCATCTTCTGCACACCCTACCATTCCAGTGTTTAATTGCTATATTGTAATTACTTCGCCTATTTATTGCCTTACCTCCCTTATCCTACCTCATTTGTACATGCTGTATATAGACTTTTCTACTGTATTGTTGATTGTATGTTTGTTTATTCCATGTGTAACTCTGTGTTGTTGTATGTGTCGAACTGCTTTGCTTTATCTTGGCCAGGTCGCAGTTGCAAATGAGAACTTGTTCTCAACTAGCCTACCTGGTTAAATGAAGGTAAAATACAAAATAGACCGCTTTACCTGCTGTTCATAGCGATGGGTTTAGTATACCAATTATAAGGCATGAGTTAATTGGGAATGATTTCAAATTCATAAATAAGGCGCGAGGGGGTGTGGTATATGGCCAATATACCATGGCTAAGGGCTGTTCTTAATAAAAGCTGGACAGTTTTATCTCAATCTCTTCATTCAAAGACTCAATCATGGACACTCTTCCTGACAGTTGTGGCTGCTTCGTATTATGTATTATTGTCTCTACCTTCTTGCCCTTTGTGCTGTTGTCTGTGCCCAGTAATGTTTGTACCATGTTTTGTGCTGCTACCATGTTGTGATTCTACCACGTTATGTTGTGTTGCTATCATGCTGTGTTGTCATGTGTTGCTGCCTTGCTATGTTGTTGTCTTAGGTCTCTCTTTATGTAGTGTTGTCTCTCTTTGTCGTGATGTGTGTTTTGTCCTATATTTTAATTTAAAATGTTTAATCCCAATTATAAAATTATGCACGATGCATTGACACAGCCCTTAGTCGTGCTATATTGGCCATATACCACAAACACCCGAGGTGCCTTATTGCTATTATAAACTGGTTACCAACGTAATTAGAGCAGTAAAAATAAATATTTTGTCATACCCGTGGTATATGATCTGATATACCACAGCTGTCAGGCAATCAGCATTCAGAGCTCAAACCTCCCAGTTTATAAATGGGCATTTTGCTATCTTTACAAACCCTGATGTAAAGATAGTCCTACTATTCAATAGATACACGGCACGACTTCTGATGCCAGCTTTTGTGTTCAGCCATCCCCATGTCTACCAGCTGCTTTTCAGAATTGTACAGCCTTTACAAGTTGCAAAAGAATGAGATATGTAAGTATTTTATGGGTCACAACAAAAGATAACCTCTTAAATTCATATTCTTTTCAAATTATTTGAAAAATCAGACATTTTACTTTCAATTGGGGTTGTTCATACTAAATTGGTGAAACAAAACATCTTTATTTTAGCATAGTGCCTAACAGTGTTTTAACATTTCTACTGAATAAAAGCTCTCAACGGTTTAATTTTATTGAATTAATCAACTGCTCTCAGGCTTAGGCTGAATATACTCTACATGAATAAATGCCCTTCAAATTACCACCGAGTTAATATCCTTGTTGAAATCTGATTAAAACCTCAAATTGAGTTTTTTAAAAGTCTGATTATCCCATGAAATGGAATTTTTAAACCTAATTATGACTTGATTTGCATGTATTTATGGCACCACTGAAATAGATAGTTCATGTTAATGTATTAATTAAATCTGCTTATTTGGTTTCCTATAGGCAACATGTCACTTTCTTTAGGAATGATGACTGAGTATACTTTGTTGAACACATTTCTGGCCATGCTGAAATTACGTTAATAAAGAAGAAACCATTAATCACAATTGATTGTTCCGTTGATGGAGAAAAATGTGAAAAGCTGGCCCATTTTGTTTTCTGCTCATTACTTGTTGATCGTCCACTTCTTTTGGTATTCAGATCACATTTTAATATTATTCCCTAAACACTGTGTGCTGCTGACACACATTTAGATGCAATCCTACAATCCCTTTACACTTGTTACTGCTGTTGCTGAAAGGGCTAGGCATAATGCCTTGCGGGTTCATTTACCTTTGTGGAGACAGCTGGTGGCTTGTATGTAAATAGTAGCCAATTTAGCTAAAAAAATAAAAAGAATCATTTGGAGGCACTATAAATTCCTTCAAATTCAATTATGGAAATGAGATGACCTCTTTAATCATCTGGCTTGTGAACAAACTTCCACTGCTTTAGAGGAACTGTTTTGAAGTTAACTTTCTAATGTGTTTCCTTTCTTTCAGGCAGCACTAGGGATTTCCAATAAACTTTCTCATGGATTGTGGTGGAAATGTATTCCCACAGGGATTGTTAATAGATGTAGCTACCTGGCTCCGTCAGCAATGAGTTAATTTGCTTTTATGCTAAAAGCCTGTATCCTGGAGATTAGGAGCCTCTCTTTTAGTGGTTAAATTCAGGAAGTGGCTTGGGCCTGAATGTAAAGTGATGTTGTCTGCAGTCATTTGAGTTCAGAGTTGGATTCGGCCTTTAGAGAAGGACTAAGAAAGTTGCCAACCGAGCAGTGCATGCAGATCCTGACACTTGGCTATTATTTGTTAAAGGATTACCTTTGCTTAACAAAATGTGAAACTTGTGATGTAAAAAAAAAAAAAGGACATTTCCAGGGAAAAGTATGTATTTTCTAGTCACCTTACTTTGACACAGCAGAAAAACACTAACTTTAGAGCATTGATTCACAGTGCTCACATCTGTATGACATCAAAGAAAGAGTAAGATCAAATGTGACTGCATTAGAACAAAACTGTTGACTCAATAATCAGTTCACTGCATCAGGATGTTGCATTCACTTCTTGGAAGAAGTAATGGATGAAGTTAAACTACATTACCAACACACATTGTGTTGGTAATGTAGCTTGTTGAATAGACTAGCTTGTTGAATAGACTTTTAGGCCATTATCCACATCATCCAATTTTATAAGCAAGCACAAATTATGGTTGACTGGCCAAGCATTCATAACTGCACTGACAGTAAAATGAACTTGGAATTTACATTTTACACATTTAGCAGATGCTCTTATCAGATGCTCTTATCCAGAAATCTCTTGATGTATGTTTGTCTTTCGTTGTGTTATCAATGACACTTACAGTTCATAGTTTTGATGGTTCGGCTACACCAATTGGCACGGACACACTGAGAAACTTGTCTGCAAAGGTGCAGGCCCTCCTGAAGGATGCGGGAGGGTACAATGAGGCATGCAATTGAATATTCATACCCGTTCAGGAATTAGGTTGCCAATATACAACAGTAAGTGCTTAAGTAGCTCTCTCTACACCATGAAGTCTTGAAATCAGGCAAAAGGCTTCAGACAGGTGTCCAGACTTCACTCTTCAATTAGACATTTCTCTTTCTAGCATAAATGTTCACAATTACACCCGTCCGGGAGTAGTCAAGGGTTAGCTCTCCTCATCAGCTAGTCTACGACAGATCAATTGAATTCCATCTTGAAGAGAGGGAGGAGATAGAGAGACGGAGGGCAGTTTCTCCTTTAATTCAGGTAGTATCTGAAACCCCATATATGTTCTTACTGTATAAAGTACCTATACGCCACATGGACTTCCATACAGTCCCCATTAGAAGTTTCTCTTTTAATTGCATGACAGTTTGACAGAGCTATTAGGATCCTCTGCCATGGACCAATTATTCCTTTCATTTAATTAACTTGTCAAGGGACAGGTGTGTAACTGGTTTCTGGGGTTGCAGGGCTGGATCGCAGGCTGGTGGACAGTGTAAATGAGAAGTTACTGCCGGAATGGGGCGTATGGTGAGACAGATGGTGCAAGGGCTAGTTCTGGGGCATCTTGCTTCGTTACCTGTCAGACAGGGGAAATTATTTGGATCCCACTACAAGGAAAACATGGGAGATGTTGATGATTTATTCACAAAAACAGACCAAGTACATTTATTATCTGCACTTTCTAACTATCTCCTACAAATTAGCCCATGAAATTAGCCCATGTCATTTGAACATGATATAGAACAGACCTCTCAGGGCAAGAACTAAAATATTTGAACAAATTATTTATTCTAACCCTGACTGATTTGTAAGTAAGTGTACAGTTGAAAATATTCCTGTTTAAAATTCACTCATGGTTAAGGGAACTTATTTTTCCCCCAAAGAATATTATTGACAAATCACTGAAGCGTACAAATGTTCATCCCCTTCAGACCTTCATGCCAAGTCTTAATTGCTATAAATGATCCCTGCATATCAAATCCAAACCTTTGAAGACAAATTCCCTCACTTTGCATCTCTGGTTATAGCTGGATGCCCTCCTGGATTACTTTGGAATTCACAGTGTAAACTAGGGAGTCTTTTGGACTACATGTAGTCATTCATCTCTCTAAAGATGCTGAAGGCAGAGTTTGACACAGAATTACAGTAAGTTCCACTATATGGGCCAAATCAGTATAGAGAAGTGTATGTTGTAACAGCCTCCCCTGTGTTTATGGAGGGGTGTTGGTTGCTAAACCATTCTGACTGGCTGTCTGGAGAACCAGAGAGCTCCCACAGTGTTCTGCTGGTCATTCCTGTTGACTCACCTTTGGTGATAGTTCTTAGGCTAGCAGCAGGAGACAAGACTTTTTGGTAAGACATCTAACATTTCTCTCAGAATGGAAAGCAGCAGGAGGTCTACAAATGAAGGGGGGAAAACGACTCTTCTTGCTGTTACACAAGAGCTTTGAATTATACATGTGACCTGTTTTAAATGACACTGATTTTTTTTTAAAGATTTGCATTTCTGAGGTACAGCACTTCACTTGAATCAGAATTGAATTTAAACATGGAATGACCGATTTTTCTTCAGAATGTGTCAGAATGTGCCAACCCCATAGGATATGCAGTACCAGTTTGTCATCACTAACGGCATATGGCTCAATATGAAGAAGTAAAAAAACGAGTTGCACATCACTACTTTATTCACCCGATGTTTAACCAAATGGAGCATTTAATTAAACGTAATCTGTCTTTTGCATTGCCTCTGCCAAGGATATTTTGATACATTTGCAAAGAGGAAAGGGGGTAACTGCAAATTACTTTGTAATCTTAATGTATATTTCCAGTAAAATAAATAAAACATGCAGAGAAATTCCATTTCAAACCCGTTTTATCCTCGGGAAAATAATCAACTGGTGTTTAATAAGATATTCTGAAAGTGTGTATATACAGAGTGGCATAAACATGATTTGCTCAGGGATGTTTCTTGTTTTGTCTAATTGCCACAGGAACTTACAAAAAAAGGCATTCGGTTTGGCTTTGAAGTTCGCTTGCTAACAATCTAAGGCATGATCTTAATGTTTATGAAATCTTTGAAAACTTTTTCATCCCATAAAAAACATATCTGCTCTACAGCGTCCAGCACCATATATTTTCTAATGAATTTGTTTATTGCTGCCAATCATATAGTGAGAAGAAGGGGTTTAAAATGACAGGTTAAACAGAATTTACACTGACTGTCTTTTCATCTTTTCAATGGAAATTGTCTGATTGGCCTTTCCATTCCAGCCATGCAGAGTTCATAGCTTTGAATATAGTTGACATCTAATTGCTATCTCGTGGCACTGCGAGTATAGAAATCAAGAGGCCACTGTAGGTGTATCATGTAATCGATGCCCTCAAAGCAACTCTTTCATTTAGACAGCTCCGATGAGTGTTCAATACAACATCTATTTGACAAGGGACTATCTGAATCGGGGGGGGGGGGGGGTGTGGGGGAATCGGAAAAGTGTTTTACTTTTTTTAACAAAACAAGTTGAGTACACAAATGACCGTTTCCTTTTATCCTACATTAGAGAGAATGATGCATGCATTCACTCAGGAAAGGTTGTCAGATGGTACATTCTTCCATTAGGGTTAAGATGAACTATTATTCTCAGCTCAAACGTTAAGAATAATTACTAATTACATTGTACTTTAAAGTTCAAGACGTGTAATCAATTGTCAAGAGAAATGATGGATGGGTGACAGACATAAGGGGCTACCGAACACTCAGAAATGCCAGGAATGAGCTGGATGAGAATCAAACCGGAGTCTCTCACTCAAGGGAATCACCCTGAAGCCCTTACTGAGGAATCCAGATATCCCTCCTAAAGGCACAATCTGTTATTTCAACAGGTTGATCCTGCTGGTATATATATCATTAAGTTGCCATTAAACAGTGGGAAATCTTACAGATTGTGCCTTTAAATCACAGCTTAACAGAACACTGTTGGTGATAGTCAATGACAACTGGCAAGTGAAATGAGCTTGCCTTTGCGTCCCACATGAGAGTTATAACGTTGTGAACATTATTTACATTCAGGGCATTAACCATATTGCTGCATTATTTATAAGGCAAGTCATTCATAAATGCGTATGGATATGAACCTATGGATGATATAGAGTGATGTAAATCTGAGGTATAAAGAACAAAAGGACAATATAGGAATAAGGCGGAATCATATGACACAGGCTCCGATGCCCACCGCATGTGGCAGGGGCTACAGCTAATACTGGTTACAAACGAAGACCCAACTGTGATCTTCCCAACGATGCCTCTCTACCAGACGAACACAGTGCATGTTATGCACGCTTTGACAACGACAACATGGTGCTGGGTGTGAGGGCCGTCACCGACCCAGAGGACTGGGTGATCTCGCTCTCCGAGGCCGACGTGAGAAAGGTCTTTAATCAGGTCACCAGCCGCGGAGCCTGATGGTGTTCCAGGGTGCGATCTCAGAGCATGCGCAGAACAGCTGGCAGGCATATTCACGGTAATTTTCAACCTCTCCTTGTCCCCGACTGTAATCCCCACATGTTTTAAGGTGACCTCCATCATTCCTGTGCCCAAGAACTCTAAGACTTCATGCTACAATGACTACTGGCCTGTAGCACTCACTTCTGTAATCATGTAATCAAGTGCTTTGAGAGGCTGGTTATGGCACACATTAACTCCACCATCACAAACACCCTAGACCCACTCCAATTTGCATCCTGCCCCAACAGATCCATAGATGACGCAATCTCAATTGCTCTCCACACTGCACTCACCCACCTGGATAAGAGGAATACCTATGTGAGAATGCTGTTCATTGACTACAGCTTAGCGTTCAACACCATTGTCCCCTCGAAGCTCATTACCAAGCTTAGGACTTAGGGTTTGAACACCTCCCTCTGCAACTGGATCCTAGACTTCCTGACGGGCCTACCCCAGGTGGTGAGGGTAGGCAACATCACCTCCACCACGCTGACTCTCAACTCAGGGGCCCTACAGGGCTGTGTGCTTAGTCCCCTCCTGTACTGCCTGTTCGCCCAGGACTGATTGGCCACGCACAACTCCAACACCGTCATCAAGTTTGCTGACGACACGACGGTGGTAGACCTGATCACTGGAGACGATGAGTCAGCCTATAGGGAGGAGGTCAGTGACCTGGCAGTGTGGTGCCAGAACAACAACCTCTCCCTCAACGTCAGTAAGACCAATTAGCTGATCGTGGACTACATCGATGGGGCCACAGTGGAGCAGGTTGAGAACTTCAAGTTCCTCGGTGTCCAAATCACGAGACTTAAAATGGTCCAAATGCGCATGCAGTCATGAAGAAGGCACGACAGCGCCTGCTCCTCCTCAGGAGGTTGGAAAAGTTTGGCTTGGGCCCTCAAATTCTCAAAAAAGTTCTACAGCTGTACCTTTGAGAGCATTTGGCTGCATCACTGCCTGGTATGGCAATAGCACCGCACTTGATTGCACGGCGCTACAGAGGGTGGTGCAGACAGCCCAGTACATCACGGGGGCCGTGCTCCCTGCCATCCAGGACATCTATATCAGGCGGTGTGGTAGGAAGGCCCGGAAAATCGTTAAAGACTCCAACCACCAAGCCATAGACTATTCTCTATGCTTCCGCACGGCAAGCAGTAACAGGCTCCTGAACAGCTTCTATCCCCAAGCAGTAAGACTGATAAATAGCTTACAAAATAGCTACACATACTATCTGAGATAACCTTGTATCCTTATTGACCTTTTACTTTTGCACTGTCTCTATACACACTCACAGAGCCCTAAACACTCCCAGGGCCCTATACACACACACACTCACTCCATCCATCTGCCTCACTAACACATACATTTATACTGACTCTATACGCACACACACACACACACACACACACACACACACACCACACACACACACACACACACACCACACACACACACACACACACACACAACACACACACACACACACACACACACACACACACACACACACACACACACACACAGCTATTCTGTTTATCTTATATCCAGTTGCCTAGTCACCTTACCCCTATACATATCTACCTCCATCACTCCAGTATCCCTGTCACCTTACCCCTTATACATATCTAACTCCATCACTCCAGTATCCCTGTCACCTTACCCCTATACATATCTACCTCCATCACTCCAGTATCCCTGTCACCTTACCCCTATAACATATCTACCTCCATCACTCCAGTATCCCTGTCTCCTTACCCCTGTACATATCTACGTCCATCACTCCAGTATCCCTGTCCCCTTACCCCTATACATATCTACCTCCATCACTCCAGTATCCCTGTCTCCTTACCCCTGTACATATCTACGTCCATCACTCCAGTATCCCTGCACATTGTAAATATGGTATTGGAACTGACCCTGTCTGCTTACTTACTTACTTATTGTGTTCTTCATATTTCTTCTTATTTCTCGTGTTTTTTTTTCTAGTATTACATTGTGATTGATTATTGCGTTTTGGGGTTTGCAAGAAAGACATTTCACTGTACTTGTGCATGTGACATTAAAACTTGAAACTAATGTTCTTAGTTATGTCACTATTTGTCTGAGTCCAGGGGGCACAATTAGTATGTACGTTCTTATGCCAGAAAGCCATCGCTTAGTTTTCCTCCATTGTGAGAGGTGTCATTAGGTAGACTTTTTGATTAGACAAAGGTTTTGGCTCCAGCGACTGACATTGAGATCGCTCTGTGCTTCATTCCATCTGGAAGGATGATCAAAGACAATCTGTTGTTCGGACTTCAATTAGATCCCACAGACTTGTTACACTCTGTGCTGTGCAATGCACACCGCTAACTGGTGGTAAGAGACAAAAAAGCTAAACTGTAATTCTACTGCTGTGAAACAACAAGTGAAAGCCTCTACAGGCAATGAGTACTGATGTGGATGGTGTTTGATATTTCCCCTTCATTAAAGAGAAGTTTGCTGAGTCCTCGAGGGGTAAAAAAGCTGCCAATACTTTCCACACAATAAATGGTTTCCACAAGCTGCCTCAAACTCCGGTGAAAAGCTCCCTAACTCTTTGGAACCAGCACCATGTCTATCAAAGACACATGTGATGAAGAAAGTGGGCTTGGAGAATCTCTCGTTTCACCAGTATTCTCAAAGAGTTTGGGTTCTGAGATATTTCTGTTTTATTGTTGTTCTCATGTCCCAAAAGCCTTTGTGATTCTAAACTTTTACATCTGTAATTGAATTGTATTCCCTTAATGAATTTTAGCAAAAGGAAAAACATTTATCAAAAATACTCGACAGAAATAAATAATTGTTAATGCATTATTTTTAATGAAATAAGCCAGTTATTATTTTGTTCTATTCTTTTTAAGTTCCATTTACTTTAATGTGCAAGGTTTCTCTACGATAGCCTGTTTCAATTCATATCCTGCCCTTCTAAGAACTTAATTATCTACTATATACTGTCTTTATCTTGACACAATTATCCAAATGATGTGGCAAAGTTACATACAATAACTGTGTAATGTACATAATTTGAACAGTTCTGGCTCAGAGATATGGCATGTCAATTTATTTCAAATTCACCTACTGAGGTGAATTCACTTAACTGGACTTTGCATATTGTACTCTTGAGAGTCTTCACAAAATGGTCTCCAAATTATGCAAAGAACACAACCATTCTTCTCTATTCTTATTCTATTCTTGCATTTGCTGTCTGCAGCAGTTTGTGGTTCCTCCTTTACCAGCCAGGGGTGCCATGGTAACAACAGCTGAGCTGACAGTCAGATGACTTGGGAAAAGCTTGCACCTTCTATTGTAAAAGACCCAGGCTCTACTGGCCAAGTCATCATAATACATTCAGTTCCACAGAATATATCCCTGTTAATTATTTAAACTCGACCATCTTCATTGAATAAAAAATGATTTGCATGGTTACGATAGCAAACACACAACGTTAGGAGCAAAGCAACATTAAACATATAAGAACATTATGTGAGCATCAATGTCTAGAGGCCTCAACACATTTACAATGAAACAACAGCAAGAGAGAGAGAGCCAGGAAAACAGTTTTTGATACAAGCAAAGTATGTTGAATTTGTATAAGTGTTGTGTTTTTAAGATGAATGCTGAATAGATATAGACTTATAGTGGCGTTATGTAGATGGGTTTACAGTGGCTTTTTCTCACCCATCCACACACTATACCCCATAATGAAAAAGTTAAAACAATTTATTTTGTAACCTTTTTGTAAGATTTATAAAACATTTTTGTCAAATCTGTCGTTCAAAAGTTTGGGGTCACTTAGAAATGTCCTTGTTTTTGAAAGAAAAGCACATATTTTGTCCATTAAAATAACATCAAATTGATCCGAAATACAGTGTAGACATTGTTAATGTTGTAAATGATTATTGTAGCTGGAAACAGCAGATTTTTAATGGAATATCTACATAGGCGTACAGAGGCCCATTATCAGCAACCATCACTCCTGTGTTCCAATGGCACGTTGTGTTAGCTAATCCAAGTGTATCATTTTAAAAGGCTAACTGATCATTAGAAAACCCTTTTGCAATTATGTTAGTACAGCTGAAAACTGTTGTTCTGATTAAAGAAGCAATAAAACTGGCTGTCTGGAGCATCAGCATTTGTGGGTTCGATTACAGGCTCAAAATGGCTAGATACAAAGACCTTTCTTCTGAAACTCGTCAGTCTATTCTTGTTCTGAGAAATAAAGGCTATTCTATGCGAGAAATTGCCAAGAAACTGAAGATCTTGTACAATGCTGTGTACTACTCCCTTAACAGAACAGCGCAAACCGGCTCTAATCAGAATAGAAAGAGGAGTGGAAGGCCCCGGTGCACAACTGAGCAAGAGGACAAGTACATTAGAGTGTCTAGTTTGAGAAACAGACGCCTCACAAGTCCTCAACTGGCAGCTTCATTAAATAGTACCCACAAAACACCAGTCTCAATGTCAACAGTGAAGAGGCGACTCCGGGTTTAATCTGTGTTTGAAATTCACTGCTTGACTGAGGGACCTTACAGATAATTGTATGTGTGGGGTACAGAGATGAGGTAGTCATTCAAAATGGATGTTAAACACTTATTGCACAAAGAGTGAGTCCATGCAACTTATGTGAATTATTTAGGCTTGCCATAACAAAGGGGTTGAATATTTATTGACTCAAGACATTTCAGCTTTTAATTTTAAATTCATTTGTAAAAATGTGTACAAACATAATTCCACTTTGACATTATGGGGTATTGTGTGTAGGCCAGTGACACAAAATCTCAATTGAATCCATTTTAAATTCAGGCTGTAACACAACAAAATGTGGAAAAAGTAAATGGGTATGAATACTTTCTGAAGGCACTGCAGCAATCAGAGGACTAGTCATGGCTGTTGATGTAGTTTCTGACACGGCACAGGGAGTTTTGTAGAGATGAATAATGCATGCTGTTGCCTCTTGATAGGCCGAGCTTGACAAGAGTTGAGCAAGTAATTCAAAGGCTCTCTCCCTGTCGATGCATGAAAGTAAAAGATAATTAGTCTGGCATAAACGTGATAAAGTTAAACCAGGAGACAGGAATTCTCATTGAAAAATAAAAATAAAATATTCCATAAGCGACAATATTGACACATCTTGCTTTTTCACCAGGCCTAGACTTTGAAGTGGTTCAGTCTGCAAGGCCAAGAGATCAATAAAGTGGCTACCCATGTCAAAGGTAGCTATTTTAATGATGAGAACGTCTCAAGGTAATTACTCTATTTTGCTCCAGAGGATCCTCCCTCGTATCGACAAGGAGTCATTAGGGTTGCCGCTGTAAAGAGAAGAATGAAGGTCTATTACGTTCTCTACTTTGGAATCTGCTGCATCTTTCTGTTACATGTTCTGAGTAAGGAGACATTCTGCTTTATACTTTCACTGGCTCTGTTATTGAAGTTACCCTTGAAACTGCCGTTGTAATGTAGTTGCCCTTGTTGCTCGTCTGGCCCAACAACATCAGGCATTGTGAGTTCAAGAAGAATAACAGATGGTTAAAACTTTTTGCATCTAGAAGAAAAAGAAACGCACACCTATTTAGGCGAGGTGCTGGCCAGCGGAGTAGAAAACTTGAAAATAAAGGAGAGCCGCACACTCTAGGAGCTCAGATGCAAAAATGTAACGTCCAACGTTTCGACAGCCAAGCTGTCTTCATCAGGGTATAATCACAAACACTGCGGGATGACTCGTTTATATAGTGTCAAAAGACACACAGATGTCTGTAATCATGGCCAAATGTGGCCTAATATCATTGGTTAATTCTCAAATATAAAAAATGGCATACAAAGAACACCACACAAAAAACAAATGGATAGCATAGGGTCATAGATTCATTTTAGACAACACAAGCTTACAAACAATTACAATGGCAAAGTCACAATAATCACAAGAATGTTTTCTGTATGGTGTTCTTTGTATGCCATTTTTTATATTTGAGAATTAACCAATGATATTAGGCCACATTTGGCCATGATTACAGACATCTGTGTGTCTTTTGACACTATATAAACGAGTCAACCCGCAGTGTTTGTGATTATACCCTGATGAAGACAGCTTGGCTGTCGAAACGTTGGATATTACATTTTTGCATCTGAGCGCCTAGAGTGTGCGGCTCTCCTTTGTTTTCAAGTAAAACTTTTTGTATGAAATTGTTTCATATTTTTATGAGATTTGTTTCTCATAAATGCCTACAATAAGTTGCTGATGGGCATTATGTAGCTTTAACTGATGCCATTGCAAAAGTGTTACTGTAAACAGGAAGCTTTTTATTACTGGCAAAGCCACAAAGCCACAAGTAGCCAGCCTGCAGTGCATTCTGAAGCTGGGGTCGAGGGCATGCCCCAGAGAGATGATCCAAATGAAGTGAGTTAATCAAAGGGCCAAGTTGCAGACAGAATGTCCATATTATTGATGTTCCATAAATAAGAGGCACATATTTTACATTTTGACAGGGCCCCCCTGTTTTCACAGGGTAGTTTCCACTATAAGGCTATGGTGCTATTGTTAAAGGAGTAGTTCACTATTTTACAACTTGATGTTAGATGATTCCTCACCCTGAAAGTAGTCTATGTATAACGTATACGCCAGGAAGTAAGTGAATTTAATAATGAAAAGATAAACAAGACCAAACATAAGAAGTGTACTGAACGTGAGAGAGAACAATACCAACTGAGGGCTAAATAAAGGGGGAGTAATCAAGGAGAAAATGATGAGAAGGTGTGCGCAATGATTGTTGCCAGGTGTGCGCAGTGTGGGTTGCCAGGACCAATGGTTAGTAGACCCGTGACTTCGAGCGAGTAACTGTAACGCATGGTTCAGTTTTCGTTATACAGCCATTACAAACTTGAGCCAACTTTAGCCAGTATAAACGAACAATCAATGGAAGTGATGGGAGGCTTGTGAGCATGTTTGTTTATGGCCAAATCAACTTTAAGTAACATCAAACCAAATATGGATTTGATTTGAGCGTTGTTTTTCTAAACATGCTCATATACCCCCATCACTTCCATAGATTTTTAGCGGTGGCTAAAGTTCGTAATGGCTGTTTAAAGATACCTTAACCATGGATGACAGTTTCTCCTGGTCCATAGACTACTTTCAGGGTAAGGAACCATCTAACATGAAATTGTAAAATAGTGAACTAGTCCTTTAACAGGCTCTGGTAATTTGGTTGTTTGTTTTTTTCTCTCTTAGTACAAAATGATTGTAGCTAAAGCTCAAGATCGAATGGGCAAGGCGACTAAGACAAATGAAGAACTGTATATGTCCTTCAGTAACCTCTTGATTAGCTATATTAACTCTACGCTGTACAGAACTGGACACTGTTTGTTTGAGCTGAATTATGTAGCTGGACTCAAGGGTCTGTTTTACATGATAACATGGAGGCAATTATATTCCTTTTGCTCTAAGTTATTGATTTGACTTTAAAACGCCTATTATTGATATCTAAGGGATCAGGAGAGAGCCAAAGCACTTTATTGTGATCTATTAATACATGGTGGAGGGGAGAAAAGTAGGTATTAGAAGAGAGCGGTTTTCCTCAAATGATAACCGCCGGGCCTTTGTCCATATTAGGCCTCAATTTAAATATACATTTTATACAATCAAAATAAAAAGCCTCCAGTTTTGGTTGTCAATATTGTGAGTTATTGGCTAATATTAAATGTTCTTATCAGGCACAACACCTGCTCTATTAGGTAGATATACATGGGAAACAATTGGTGGTGCTTATTTACCATGACATACATCTGTGTCAGTTGGTATGTGCTTCCATATACAGTAGAGTATGTGCTTGTCGTACTGTACATTATGTCAATAGGCCGAGTTTCTGTCACGCCTACTCCCGTTCCATCTCTCCGGCACTCAACTAACCACTGGTCCTGGCAACCCACATTACACACACCTGGCAACCATCATTATGCACACCTGGACTTCATCATTACATTGATTACTTCCCCTTTATTTAGCCTTCAGTTTTCCATCAGTATTGCTTTTGTTCACGTTCAGTATGCGTCTCCTGGTTTGTTTATCTGCTTATACTCATGATTAAACTCACCTGCTTCCTGACTCCTAGTGTATACGTTACAGTTTCCCTATTATCTTGTTTTAGCAACAAGCCAGGCATTGAGCATTTCTCTGTGTGTGTCTAAGACAGTGTACTGCTCTTCCTTCTTGTCAGGGTGTTGGCCTTATTCCAAGTCATTCAGGTTCGTTCCAGGCGAAGATGGTAGTTCAGACTTATTGATTTATGCGTACACAGAGGCCTTGGCTTTCTCAGACAAGAAGCACAGCAAATCTGTCTGCAAGGCATGGCTGCATCAGTCTTTATCGAAGCCATGATTCTACATATTCATCCAAACATGGCCCATCCAGCTGAGGGTGGTTTCTGGTCTCTAGAACCAGATAGTTAGTGTTGCAAAATCTATTCCAAATTCCTGCTCGCTGTGTCAAAAATGCACCAATGGTACTCAGTTGTCAGCTAGTGACACACACATGCACAAAGACCCAAGATATGGATTTGTATGACACAATGATCCTGTCTGTGCTCTTCATTGTACTGTGCACATTTGTTTAGTTACATTGCAATTGCAAGTCATCTACAGAACCGAAATGAAATGTCAGTGTTAATCAGTATAATCTTGGGTAATGATGGAGATACATTTGGAGAATAGCTGGTGCTGAATGTGAATTTAACATCCAATAACCGACACTGAGATTGAGTCAAATGCACTTCCAAAGCATTGAGAGTTATCCTGTGTTTTCTGCATTTGTTTTTAAATGCCCTGTCAGGGATGATATTATGAGGGTAGTTTGATGGATGTTTTGTTGTGATTCAGCGGCAGAAAATGAAGTGCCATTATCCATGACAAAATTGAAATGAGCTCAGTCTATATTGTCGCACAGGATGTGCAATCACAGTGGAAATTGATGAATAACGAATCATCAGGATGCTGGTTGAAAATAGACAGCCAAACACAGACAAATCCCTTCTGGTTGGATGACTTGCATATAGCTGGATATAGCTACTTTTCTATACTCTGTGAAATGAATGCAAACCGTCTTGTGGCTGATATCCTGATTTGCGTTTAACATGTATAGAGGATATTTCACTTTGCGAATTGTAAGCTGTACTTCCCCATTGTTGTAAAATACCATGTTTCTGAGAACTGGGAAAAAGAAGAGGATGCAGTAAATGTGAGAAGTGTTTGTTAGCCTTCACATTGAATTTGGTCAGTTGCAGCATGTGGCATGGGGGTTCATTTTCACTTCCTTCACTCAATCTGGACACATTTCCCTTCTGTCAATATGTATCCATCTGATTTTCCTGAGGATGAAGTGATGTTTGACTGCGTGAATTCCATGCGCTTCGCCGCACACTCGCTTTCTTTTTCTGTAACTGTAGGCCTGTACGTCAATGCCTAAGGGTGTGTGGGAAAAAAAAGAAATATCAATATTCTTGAAACAATTGTCAATATCTGAATTTGAACATACCGCGTGAATGAATGTGATGTCAGATTTCAGCGGAAACAATGAGTGAATAATGTTCTGTTGCTGAATATAAATACAGCAGGTTGTTTATAATGAATGACTGCATCACCCTGTGTATGTATCATCCAGGAACTACATCTCAGGCTCCACAGCCATGCACTTTGTTTGGGCTCAGAGGACCAACAAGCACTGCACTCTTCACCCTGTGAAGGTAGAGGTTGTGGTCACCTTTGTCCTAAAATAAAGCACACAGACACTACGACAGTAGTTGACCTAAAAACACATAGTTGTTACAGCGATGGAACAAAAGAGAGTGGTTGAAATAAATGACCTGCAGGCACTGATGATGATGATGATGATGATGACGATGTTTAGTCTGTAGAATGCAAAAAGGAAACAGGGATGGAATATTTTATTTCAAAAATGGTTTTATTTTATTTTAATGTGTTGGGTTTATGAACGTGCCACCAACCATGTTTCCTCAAACCAAATGGAACTTGGGCAGATTTACAGGCACTCTTTATTGCCGATGCTAAATTCTAATTGTGTTTAACAGTCAACAACACTAGTGTCATCTAGGTGCTATGGGGCTTTCACAGTCAGTAATTAGGAGAGAAGCATTTCTACACACCTTCACCTCTAACAGAACCCTATGATTAAATATAAATATGGCTTTGAGAAGGTCTATGTCCTGGGTACTTTCAAATGCCCAAACAACAGTCTTGAGTGCCCGTGTTAAAAATATTATGAAGAAACAAATAGCAGCCACTGTCTCTGTCAACAAACATTTTGCGTTTCAGAAGTGTTATGTACGAAACAATCATCAGTGAACTCAATGTTGCCAAGGTAGTGTATATTAATGGTGCAATCTTGAACATCCTGCTATTGTTCTCATTAAGCCTAGGAGCTGGTTATTGCAGACTCCACACCACCGATACGAAGGGTGAACAAGTTGCCCATGTTTACAATTTTGTACGCAGCTTTCTGTGTGTATGAATCATGCTCAAATCATTGTTGAAATGTGCAGGTTGCTGTGACTAGCTTGTATGCTGGATGTACCAACCAGACTGGGGAACAGATTGGCGAGCAGGTCTAAAGCGGATTAGAGTTAATTACAGGGACGTTCCTGCTTGTCATATCCTTGGATCCTCTCACTATTTCCATACTAATGCTGAGGCATTGACTGAGAGGGGGCTGAGGGTGATACAGTACCTCCAATGGATCGCAGTTATAGTCGAATGTGAAACATGGAACTGTATTCAAATACATGTGTAATATTCTCATTTACTACAGTATGTGAAATTGCATGCTTATTGTAAAACTATTCTCATTTAGTGTTGCAGCGTAACTTGATGAGTTGGGTTGCAGCTGTATTTGTTTCTTATTCTTTCGAGAGTTGGATTGAGAACCACAGGTTTAAAGTTGATCATACACATTTAGAGTTTTGACACACCTTCACTTAAGGAGTAAATACAGAGTGAATACCGAGGCGGTCGTAACTAAAATGTGGGATCAACATAGAAAAGTCCCGTTGAGGGAGTCTGAAACAAAAATGGAGATAGACACCTCTGAAGATCGCTGCAGAAAGACCTGACATGCTACTAATATCATATTCCAACACCACAGAAGTAGTCAATTAGTGGTGTTTTGTACAGAATTAACACTTTGATTTTGAGTTGCCTCCCCATAATGTGGAATATAATTCCACATAACAAATTGCCCTTTCCTCATAACAAGGCCTGAGTGGGACTTGGCTCACTGTTTACTTTAATTGTCAACCAATTTCAACAGATTTAATTTCATCATTTTTTCAGACTCCACTCCTCTGGTGCTTTCGGGTTTAATTTCCCTGCAATGAAACCCTGTTATTAAAGTCCAATTGGCTCCAAATGAAAGCCAAAAATGAAAAACAATGTGATCCATTGGACACTCAATATACTCCTGCCAATGCCATCTCGTTCCCTGTGCTTGCTATCTTGGTCTTAATTGGATACTGTTGTTCATGTTGGCATCGATACAGGAGTTCACAGCCAAAGAGAGCTAGTATTAGTAATCATAGTATGATACGCCTCACCTTTTTTTTGTTTCGTTTATTTCTCAGTGGAGGAACACTGCACACATTAGCTGGCTTAATCCACAAAAGCGCCTCCTATTTACTTGCATGAATTGAAATGATGACTGACTTATCACATAGTCTTCAAGCTAAAGCCGTTTTTTGTTTGACACACAACACTGTGACTAATAGATCCGAGAGTGCAGTATGACGCTGACATACTGTACATTTGCTGAAGACAAAAACTCCCCGGGGGAATTGTTCCCTTAATTGCCAGCCAATTAATGAGCTGACCGAAACAGTGTCCTACAGCAGTTCACGCTGCTTTTGTTCCTAAATTAGGACCACATTCATTTATGTCTCAACTCAAATGTAACATGTCCTTTGGAAGATAAACTTTAGGGGAAATGTTTATAGCTGATGGCACATTGTGGCCTGTTTCCTTATGGTGTGATGTAACCCATAATAAATTACATATTGTTTAGGAGATAATGTGTCAGACAGGGACAGATTCTTCTTTTCAGATAAAGAGGAATGCGGACATGAAAGATTACAAAAGTGAAAAAAAAATGGCATTCCTAGAACATTATGATAAATGTTTGTTATATTGTCAACTTTATGAAGGAACCCTAAATACTGTATCTTCCAGATGCACCGCCATTGTTTTAAGAGGATGTGGTTACGTGGTTTTAAAATGAAAAACACCAATCTTAATGAAAATGTCTCACCTCTACAGTATATTTTGGTCATAGGCTGTAGTTTTCATCTTCATCATATCCCCCATTACTTTGGCTGTGCAAGCTACTCCTCCTCTGAGATAAGAATATATCCAAGATCCTCTTTGAGAGTAGTTGGAGACACTTTGACCTCAATTTTAAAGTCTATATTCCTTTATGCTTTAGGATATCACACAGAATAAACTAGACCACTGGTGGCCTGACATTTAGGTTACTGGGGATCTTTCTCATCTAACATTTGACTGTCTATTCTAGGATGAATTAATGTCTTGGGGGGTGGGGGTGGGGGGGTGAGTACACAGAGAGAAACAAAAACATATTTAATAAATAACTGTCTGAATAATTGTGCGGATAAAATCGGTGATGTTTTGTCAGGGTAGTATCCTAGTCTCTTTACTAAAGCCTAGTTCTCCCTGTGGCTGGTAAGAGCAAAAGGGCTGCATACCCCGCTGGGAACAATCCGTCTCTCGGGCTAGGTGATGAAACAGTACTTTCCCATCCAAGACAATCACAGTTGTGCAGTGAGGTGCAAGGCAATTGAAAGTGACATAGCAAACTTGAAAACAATTATGATTCAGTTGTCAGGATTGGCATCATCTAATATTATACAGTGTCTATTATGCCAGCCCCTTATGTCATTTAGACTAACATGAACCAAATCCAAAATGTTAATTTTGAAGAGTCTTTAGTTGAGACTGAGCAACGATGAAGATGACCAACCAATAAAATAGTATAGAGCTTTGTATGCACCTGTGCTACCTTCTAACAAGACAAAACGAAAAGTGTCAAAAAAGGTGGAATGAGGAGTTTGTACTGAACTACAATATACCAAAAGCTATTATTAATTTAAACTGGGTCTCTACCCTTTGAATATGGTGACCTATTCTTTAACGAAATGAAAAACAAGTTCAAAAAAGGTCATTCACAAATAGGGGATGGAAAATAGTCAGGCATATATACATCTCTTCTATATTCATCATGCTTACTGCACCCTTTGATTTTCTATTCAGTATATGCATACGCACAAGCAAATATTCAGTCGGATATTTCCCATTTCAAATAGAAGTTAAGCATTTCTGCATCAAATTATATCAATGTTACCATTTTGACCTTCGGTCTAATTTTTCAAATGTTATTTCTCAGAATTTTGCAGCTATAGTTTCAATGCATTATGTATGACTTTTAATAGGTACAGCTCATGCAGAACACTCATATATGAAGATTGAAGTTGCTTTGATTGACCCTTCCCCAGAGAATCTTAGAAAATCTGAAAAACTCACTATGAGAGAGAGGGTTTATAAAGATTCACTGTTCCAGCTATTGCTGTTTTTTTTAACACCTATTAGACCATTTACAAATACTCATGTGCCAAAACTTAGCCAAAACACTTAATTTTACGACGGGTATTATGTTGCACTGCCATCTAACATATTTCCTTTCAAGTCACAAGATATTTTGACATTTGTTGGATTCATTTCAATAACTTTATTTTCACTAATGTAAGTATGAATAAACTATTATTGATGATTGACGTGTTATAAGGTTGCCTGTCATTTAGTTGAAATACGGTTTCCTTCAATGTTTTACAAACTTGTACTTGTTATTTTTTGCAAAACAAATATCACATATGTTCTGCCCACAGACATCTTAATCCTGGTTATTTGATGCCAACACTAACAGAATTTGTTTAAGTTTCTAATTGATCTTGAAGATCAATATTAGCAGCAAATTGATATTTACTAAGATCCCTCTGAGTATCTACTCAACTAACGACAAAGCTTAAAGGCCCAGTTCAGCCAAAACGTGATTTCCTTATATTTTATATACAGTTGAAGTTGGAAGTTTACATACATTTAGGTTGGAGTCATTTAATAAAATCATTTTTCAACAACTCCACAAGTTTCTTGTTAAAACTTCTTAAGGATCGGCGTTCCGTCAACGGGACAGTTATAAATCATGCAGCACGTTATGTCAAGATTGCAGATTTTAGAGAAACAACAAATGTCGGTACATAAAAGTGTCTTTTATCGGCCGAAAGCTTAAATTCTTGTTAATATAACTGCACTGTCCAATTTACAGTAGCTATTACTGCGAAAAAATGCCATGCTATTGTTTGAGAGCTCCTAACAACAAAACACGTTTTCACCACGATAGGTTTGATAAATTCACCTCTGAAGGTTTAATATGTACTTACATTCTGAAATCTTGCTCTTATTTATCACCCAAAGGTTCCCAGAGATAACATTAAGTGTTGTTTTGTTAGAATCCTTTTTCATATCCTAAAAAGGTCCATATAGCATGCACGATTGATTTTGTATTTCAATCGTTCAATTTGCAAAGAAAGGAATCTGTGAAAATCTCACCCTAAACGTTGTTTCAACCAGCCAAATCACGTTCGTATCTATTCCTCAGAGATCCTAGAAGGTAACAAGACTTCACTATATCATTAGGGGTGTTGTATATCCTATAGGACACCATATTTGGTCAGAGAGCGATGCCTTCATGGCATGCCGATGACGCGGGCAGCCGTCACTTGAACGACTGTATCTTTGTCAAATAAGCACCAATCGGGGTCAAACAAAGCTAGCTAGATAGCCAATGAGCTGGGCTTTACGGGAGTATCAGGAAACCATGTATATGTCGTAAAATGTAGCTACTAACCTTGTACGACAGCATGCCTTTTCATTTTGGATATTCAGAGTTATGAAGTTATGAAAACTGGATATTTTGCAAATGTTGAACTTATAATATGGCTACCAATACTTGGAAAGCAAAATCAAAGTCCAAGTATACAGGTTTGACGATATTCTTGCAGAAAAATGGAATATGAATGCGAATGTCTCCTTCACGATTTGCCCAAATGTACCTGGGGATATCGCACTGAAAGTCTTGTTTACTAATTGTTCAAGTTATCCATCTGAAACTTTGCACATACACTACTGCCATCTTGTGGACACTATCGGAATTACAACCAGAGTAATGACTAGAACTATGATCTTTCTCTTGCATTTCAAAAATAGTGGTAGAAAAAGACCAGTTGTTTTTTTCTTTGTATTTTCTTCTACCAGATCTATTGTGTTATATTCTCCTACATTCAATTCACATTTCCACAAACTGAAAGTGAAAGTGAAAGTGTTTCCTTTCAAATGGTACCAAGAATATGCATATCCTTGCTTCAGGGCCTGAGCTACAGGCAGTTAGATTTGGGTATGTCATTTAGGAGAAAATTGAAAAAAAGGAGGCTATCCCTAAACTATAGTTTTGGCAAGTCAGTTAGGACATCTACTGTGTGAATGACACAAGTAATTTTTCCAACAATTGTTTTCAGACAGATTATTTCACTTATAATTCCCTGCATCACAATTCCAGTGGGTCAGAAGTTTACATAGACTAAGTTGACTGTGCCTTTAAACAGCTTGGAAAATTCCAGAAAATTATGTCATAGCTTTAGAAGCTTCTGGCTAACTGACATAATTTGAGTCAATTAGAGGTGTACCTGTGGATGTATTTCAAGGCCTACCTTTAAACTCAGTGCCTCTTTGCTCAGAAAAAATATGGTTCATCCTTGGGAGCAATTTCCAAACGCCTGAAGGTATCACGTTCATCTGTACAAACAATAGTACACAAGTATAAGCACCATGAGACCACGCAGCCGTCATACCGCTCAGGAAGGAGACGGGTTCTGTCTCCTAGAGATGAACGTACTTTGGTGCGAAAAGTGCAAATCAATCCCAGAACAACAGCAAAGGACCTTGTGAAGATGCTGGAGGAAACAGAGACAAAAGTATCTATATCCACAGTAAAACGAGTCCTACATTGACATAACCTGAAAGGCTGCTCAGCAAGGAAGAAGCCACTGCTCCAAAACCGCCATTAAAAAAAGCCAGACTACAGTTTGCAACTACACATGGAGACAAAGATCCTACTTTTTGGAGAAATGTCCTCTGGTCTGATGAAACAAAAATAGAACTGTTTGGCCATAATGACCATCGTTATGTTTGGAGGAAAAAGGGGGAGGCTTGCAAGCCGAAGAACACCATCCCAACTGTAAAGCACGGGGGTTGCAGCATCATGTTATGGGGGTGCTTTGCTGCAGGAGGGACTGGTGCACTTCACAAAATAGATGGCATCATGAGGAAAGGAACATTACGTGGATATATTGAAGCAACATCTCAAGACATCAGTCAGGAAGTTAAAGCTTGGTCGCAAATGGGTTTTCCAAATGGACAATGACCCCAGGCATACTTCCAAAGTTGTGGCAAAATGGCTTAAGGACAACAAAGTCAAGATATTGTATGGCCATCGCAAAGCCCTGACCTCAATCCTATAGAAAATATGTGGGTAGAACTGAAAAAGCGTGTGCGAACAAGGAGGCATACAAATCTGACTCAGATACACCAGCTCTGTCAGGAAAAATGGGCCAACATTCACCCAACTTATTGTGGGAAGCTTGTGGAAGTCTACCTGAAACGTTTTACCCAAGTTAAACAATTTAAAGGCAATACTACCAAATACTAATTGAGTTTATGTAAACTTCCGACTCACTGGGAATGTGATGAAATAAATAAAAGCTGAAATAAATCATTCTCTCTACTATTATTCTGACATTTCACATTCTTAAAATAAAGTGGTGATCCTACCTGGCCTAAGACAGGGAATCTTTACACCTATTAAATGTCAGGAATTGTGGAAAAACTGAGTTTAAATGTATTTGGCTAAGGTGTCTGTAAACTTCTGACTTCCGGAACATTCCCGACTTCCGATTTGCACACTAGGTTGGAATAATAATGTGAAAATTATGATAATGCCCTTTTAGTATGAGAGCTGTTTGAAAAAAACACCTGATATTTCAGCTTGTTTTGGTGGGATGGAGTTTGTCTGCCTGGTGACATCACCAAGCGATAAATTAGTTAATAGACCAATAAGAAAGAGTTCCAAACCTCTCTGTCAATAACAGCTAGTTTTCAGTTTCTCACACAGACCACTCCCATACAGTCCTAGCTAAAGTATTGCTATAAAGTATTGCTATAAATTGCTATTTTTCTTTATTTTTGACCTTTTTAATTGAAAATAATCACATTAAGATACTTAATCGTTACCCAGAAATGATTTGATATTCAGATGAAAACAGCTGCACTGGACCTTTAATAACATGAGACAACTCTTAATTATCTGTCAGGATTTCAAGGTGAACCTCAAGTTGTATTTTCTGTATATTGGCTGTGAAGCTCAGTTGTATACGTGTCTGTTCCAATAAGATTCCTATTAATTAGTTAGGAAAATCTAAGTCAGGTAAGTCTATTTCTCTAAATGTGATTAATATCTGACAACAAAAAGCATTTAGCTACATACCTGTAAACTTACATGTGATTGGAATGTTGTGAATATTGAGAAGGTAATGACATCCTTTTTTTTTACAGCATGAGTGAAAATGAAGAGTTGCAATGCAAAACCACACAAAGGTCATACTTCATAAAACACATTTGAAGTCACGTCACTTGACATTCTACCATGCTAAATCTGGCATAGAATCTAGCATGAGGATGCCTCGTCACACAATTTATAACTGATGTCACATGCCTGGAAAAGCTGCCCGGTGACTGACAGAGCTAACAGAGAGAGCCACTGGTCAATACTGTGAAAGTACTGCTCTCCAGGCTATCTGCTGGGCTTGTCTGCGGTGTAATCCCTCTGTCAGTGGAAGTGTATCCATTGAATTGCATATATTATATTTGTGCTCCACTGCCGCCAGTGTGCACAGGGRTTAAGGGTTCTTACTCGCACTACCATTTATATCTTCTGACAACCGCCCACCACCGGCACAGCCCACATCTTTCCCATGCCTCTTCCTACGTGGTGTGGCTTCCATTCCAATCAGATGGGCTTATGCTAATACACCTCAGAAGCAACCAGACACCACTGACTTCTGTTTGTATATATTTTCTCTGTCGTTCCTCTTCTGAGCATGTACACAGAGAAATGAAAGGGAAGCCACAGACTGTGGAATAAAAAAACAAATTAGCAATTGAAATGTACATGTGGACGGAGCACAGTGGACATTTCTAAGTGGGGGCTCCTGTGAGGTGCGGTGGTCCAAGGCACTGCATCTCAGTGCTAGGGGCATCACTACAGACCCTGGTTCGATTCCAGGCTGTATCACATCCGGCCGTGATTGGGAATCCCATAGGGCGGTGCGCAATTGGCCCAGTGTCGTCCGGGTTAGGGTTTGGACGGGGTAGGCCGTCATTGTAAATAAGAATTTGTTCTTAACTGACTTGGAATTAGTTAAATAAAGGTATTTTTTTTTTAAAGTGCACACCTTTTTTTCCAGTATGAAAATGCATCTTGTATTTCATGAAACATATTTCTTAAAAAAAAAAAATTCTAATTTTAGCTGAATATAGTTTGAGAATGCAGCAACTATTGCCCAATCGATGTCGAATCCAAATGGTCCAGTACTAACTAGGTGTAAAAAGAGGTTTAGTACCTAGAAGGTGTTAAGAGACAGTGTGTCAGCACAAGAATATAGGCTGTTGGCCTGGTGTATAATGTTCCTACCTTGCATGTTATTGTTGTTGGCAGGATAATGCATTAACAAGTATGTTGTGCTGTGCCTGTGAGAAAGCTACGGAATAGAAAATAGATTCTATGCCTCAAAGAAGGATGTACAGAAGCCAGAATGTTAATATGGATGCATTTTAACACCACCAATCCCCTCTTTACAAGCTATTGAACCATCTGTAAAACTGTCTATGCCTTTCCCTCAGGGTTAGATATTGTCATGCTTCTGGAAACATTAAGGGAATGTGTTTTACGATAATAAATTGTTACAGAAAATTAGGTCTGTATTTGTCCATTCTTTGTACAGGTTGATGAGAACTGTTGGGGTCGCGGGAACGTGTTGTTACTTGAGAGAGGTCACACTTAGTACATGTGTCACAGAGAGGTCACACTTAGACACTTGTTATGAGAAGTCAACACATAGTACATGTTGTTACTGAGAGAGGGCAACACTTAGTACATGTTATTTTACTGAGAGAGGCCAACACTTAGTACATGTTGTTCTGAGAGAGGTCAACACATAGTACAATGTTGTTACTTGAGAGGGTGCCAACACTTAGTACATGTTTTTACTGAGAGAGCCAAACTTAGTACATGTTGTTACTGAGAGAGCCACCACTTAGTACATGTTGTTACTGAGAGAGGGCCAACACTTAGTACATGTTGATTACTGAGAAGAGGCCAACACTAGTACATGTTGTTATGAGAGAGGCCAACACTTAGTACATGTTGTTACTAGAGAGGTCCAACACATATACATGTTGTTACTGAGAGAGAGCAACACTTAGTACATGTTGTATCTGAGAGAGGCCAACACTTAGTACATGTTGTTACTGAGAGAGGCCCAACACTTAGTACATGTTGTTACTGAGAGAGGGCCAACACTTAGACACGTTTGTTACTGCGAGAGGTCAACACTTAGTACATGTTTTTCTGAGAAGATCAACACTTAGACATGTTGTACTGAGAGAGTCAACACTTAGTACATGTTGTACTGAGACGGAGGCCAACACTTATAAGTACATGTTGTTACTGAGAGAGGCCAACATCATTAGTACATGTTGTTACTGAGAGAGGTCAACACTTAGTACATGTTGTTACTGAGCAGAGAGGCCAACACTTAGTACATGTTGTTACTGAGAGAGGTCAACACTTAGTACATGTTGTTACTGAGAAGAGGCAACACTTAGTACATTGTTTACTGAGAAGGTCAACACTTAAGTACATGTTGTTACTGAGAGAGGTCACCACTTAAGTCATGTTGTTACTGAGAGAGGTCAACACTTAGTACATTGTTGTTACTGAGAGAGGCAACATTAGTACATGTTGTTACTGAGAGAGGTCAACACTTATACATGTTGTTACTGAGAAGGCAACACTTAGTACAGTTGTACTGAGAGAGGTCAAACACTTAGTACATGTTGTTACTGAGAGAGGTCAACACTTAGTACATGTTGTTTACTGAGAGAGGCCAACACTTAGTACATGTTGTTACTGAGAGAGGCCAACACTTAGTACATGTTGTTACTGAGAGGAGGCCAACACTTAGTACATGTTGTTACTGAGAGAGTCAACACTTATACATGTTGTTACTGAAGAGGCCAACCACTAGTACATGTTGTTACTGAGAGAGGCCAACACTTAGTACTTGGCTCCCTTTGTTCTTATGCCAGAGTGACATCCTGGCGGATGGAGGACATGAGGATGTCAGTTAAGGATTCATCCCCACATCCACTCCCTATAAACATAATAATGTATTCAGTTATAAAACTCATTTCATAAACCACTAATACTTTCTCAATGTCTTTCCATTGCTTAAAAGCTCATCATGTTCTTCTGGTGGAAAATATTTTCCATACATATTGCATTGAGCACTTAAGCTCTTCAAGAGGTGGTTGTCTGTCATATTGCTGCAATGCTTGATGGGTTTTAATTTACCACTCCTGTCCTGAAGTATGACGCATGACAGACAAATGTGTTATATAATCATTATTCTGACACCAACATTCAGATTGGTCCTTTATTTCCACCTGTCTCAAATACAAATATGAACGTTTGTTATTCACAACTCAAAACCAATGTTCAAGGCCTGCTTTGTGGAGACCTGGGGAAAGTAACAGTGATTTGAGTAGATCTTATTTAAGCAAAAGGAGCCCCATTGTCATGCCATTATGATGTGTCAGTGTCCTGATGACTTGAACAGAAGACTGGCATGATGTACAATACAAAGACACTTGGTGCGTCTTAAACTGAAATGACATGAGAATCAGCTACATGCAGACACCCATAGAAATCTTCAGAATTGTGTCAAATTATTCTCCGTTGCTGGAGACTCCACATTAGAACACATTGAAATGCAATGCAAAAAAAAACACAATAGTAATCAGGTAGAATTGTTGATTGATAGAGAACCCTGGGACGTAAATGACTGCTCTTGATTGCTGTGTTCACGCAGAATAGACTTCCTGAGCTGCTAAAGACATAGGAGTCATTTCAGGGCCCCAGCTGCAGGTGCCATGAAAAAAGGGTGACAGAGGGCTCAGGAGTTACGTCTCCTCAAGTTTAAGTTCAGTGATGGAAGGGAGATCACATGCGACTTTCCTCCCAAGAAATAAGTTACTTCTTCGGCAGGCAATTGTTCTCAGGTCTTGATAAGACACTTTTATGTACCGTGTAATAATTTCCCTGTCACTCACAATGACAAAGCTGTAGTGGAAGGACAGCCAAAGGGGAGCAATACAAGTCCTTCAGTTAGAAGATACAAAAGCATCCAAACCATCTCCAAACCATTTCAAACGGATTATTCTTGACATTTAAAGCAGATCTCAATGATTGCCCTATAATGCTGGTACGTTGGGCTTTCATCCTACTATTAGGAAGGAAATGAGAGATGTCCTCCGGATCCTGTTTTGTTGTCCACTCTGTGTTGCATTTTAAACAAAAATGCAGTTTGAAATGTCCCTAGGAGACGTGTGAACACTCCCTCCCCTTTGACTGGTGGAAAGGGTGACCTTGCTTAGGTGAGCTAAACCGCTGGGCACACACTGGTTGAATCAATGTTGTTTCCATGTCATTTCAATGAAATTACGTTGAACCAACGTGGAATAGATGTTGAAATGACGTCTGTGCCCATTGGGAAAGTTGCCCCACCATCATCGCATTACCTTGAATGTATTTGTGCTTAATATTTGTAATAGGCACTAGAAGGGCTTCATGTATCACCAAAAACACAACTCAAATGTAATGTCTACAACATGCAGGGCTGATTGTTGTGTAATCAAATATGCTGGTTAATTTTCTGAGGACTACAGATGTATTTTGTTCATCAAATGCACACAAAAAGACAGCAATGCTTTCTGAGTTCCAAGCACAGCTGTAAAACAAGGTGTCCTCGTGCCAACTGCTGTAATGCTGTTTGAATGGTGACAGCAAGTTGCAGATGCTGGGACATAATCATTTTTCAATCGACTGTGCTCTCAGCGAATTGCTCAAGTATTAAAAGCCCCTCTGTTCACTGTCCCCAGGGAATTCAGCCAGGTGGCATTCGATGGAACCAGGTAACAACATTCATCTCATGTGCACAATGGTGAGACCAACAGTTGAGAATGTTGTCATTGCTTAAGACTGCGCCAAGTTAACACAAAGGTTACCAGACAACATGACAACCAGAACGTTGAAATAATTCATGTCAAATTTGAATGAGTTGATCAATTCAGTTGTTCATGCGTCTGAAAGTTTTCCTGCTTTAAGTTACATTGTATCTATTCTCGAAGAATATAACTTACAAACGCTGTGTGGCCGAAGAACTGAGACTATTTCGCGATAGTTGAGATACTGCAGAGGGTGGGACCTGAGCCATTTTGGAACCAGTCTGTGTTAATCTGAGAATAATGTGAACATCTGTTACAGCCTACCAAGCTGCTATAAGTGCTTGAAATATTGGTGGGTGGAGTGTTCAATATGCAGGGCTGTTATGAAGGATACGTTTGTGTAGTACAACACTGATTTATTAATGCAATTTCAGAGGCAGGTTTTGCATCTCAGATGAGGGAGGCAGGAAAACATTTGCTTTGTTTGTTTTACTCACTTATCTGCTGTATTGACTTGCACCTCAACCGGCAATGTTGTTTTCCATCTTATTGTTGCAACACACACCATTAACAGAGGTATCAGTGATCTCTGTTTGCCCATTAAACAATTCATTGATTTGTACTGACTGGAGCCTGGAGGTTCCATTAGGTCAATCTGTTTTCCTATCTAAATGAAAAGTAACAGTAAGATGGAGGTTACCGGGAGGTTGGTACATCCTCATACATTAGATGAGAAGCTGCTGTCTAGAGTTAAATGAGCCTAGACTGCTCACAGGTTTTCAAATGGGACTTTTAGCAGATCTGTTCCGACTACTTCAATCAGGTAAAAGTGTTGTTTTCCTGTCTCAATAGGCAGATTTGTACATTCACATCCCTTTTGTTTATAGGATGGTATACTGTAACATGCCCGTTGATTGAAGTAAGGGAAATATGCAGCGGAATTCCTTCACAAACCAACAGGTTGTGTTCGTCAACTCTAAATTCTAAATTCAAATAGAGGGACAATTCTCTCTGTTAGCAAATAGCAATTTAACAGTGGCAGCAAAATTAGAATTCAGCCAGTTGCTTCCAATGTCTGTTGTCTGGAATTTGTAGTCGAGTAGAGAGGAGTCGAGAGCAGGACACAATTTACAGCAGGTTTTGTTTTGAGTGTGGGCTTGGGAGCAAATAGCTTTTTTAAACTGTAGATCATGTACAAGCTCAGAGTTTTTTGTTGTTGCTGTTAACTGGATTTTCGCAGATAATATGAGGTGAGGTGGAATCTGCTCGGCCCCACGGTGAAATGTGTTCCACCGTGGGAGGAGCCTTTGGCTGGCAGCAGGGGTCTTGAGCTTTGACTGGTAGGCAGCAGCTGAAGGCAACTGTGGAATTGCAATAAACCGCAGTATCCTGTAATTCCAGCAGACCTCACTTCACCAACTTCAAAACGGAAGATTAATCATGGCCTTTTTTATTTGCTTGTGTACTGCAAAGATTCATCACCAGGACACATGTTGTTGAATGTTGTCTTGTGAAGGATGAGGCAGGAGCATTGCAGGTGACGCGGTTGCATGCAGGCTTCCTGAAGGCCCACTGGACTGCCTTGTCCCTCAACTAAATGCAGCATTGTGTTCTGATGATTCATGGTTCAGGCATCTTCCCAACATTGGGAGCCAGTTTATGCCACTCAGATTGATCTTCTCCCCTCTCCAAACCTCTTATCTGCTTGAACAACAAGTGGAGCGATAGACACGTTTCATCACCACATTAAGAAGTGCTAGTGTCAAAGCCTTCTCCATGAGTCTTTTATTAATTCAAAGGAATTGTGGTGATCTAATTGTATTTGACAGTGGGTTAGTTTCCAGTATGAAGCTAGGTAAACTATAGATGAGTCATTGTATGAATAACGACATACGGAGAAACTGCTAACATCATACAAAATGAAAGCCTTATTGGAGAGATTCCAACATTTTTCTGGGTTTATTCACCAGCTATGCTATACATTCATTTTCTCTATACCTCCCTGAATGTAAAAATACAATTTTAGATAAAGTTTCCAAATAGTATGTTTATACGCGATTTGTTGACCAAACCAAACGTTCTTAACATATGTTAGGACTAACAACTTCCAAATGTTCACAACAAGATTACACAAAGTTGTGTTGCTTTTACAGAGGGTTGTATCTTATAAACAGGGAGAGTCATTTGGGAATTAAAGGCTGTATTGTGAACATTTAAGATGAGGTAAGGGGTGAGTCGAAGGTGCGACATTGTGGGGAATAGACATTGTTTTACTGGGGAACATATTGTGAATACTAATGTAGTGTCTCTAATTCAAATTGTCTTCCTTAATAATCAGGAAGACTGACAACAGGAAACTCTAGCTCCAGAGGACTGGGGAAAAAATCTATTAACACAATATGCTGTTTTGCTTGTTAAAATAATGGAAAAGCTTTAGGGGGAGGCTGACCTGGGTAGGTGCATTGTTCTCCTCACTGTCACTTGAGTTAATTGCAAATTTGAACCCCTAAAAGCCTTATGGAAGTTTCTGCAGTTTGACAAGCTTCACTCAGATATGAACTCCAAACTCCCATAAATTATTCCTCTGGATAATCCTAATTGAACATGTATTGGCCAGGCAGCTTATGTTGTTTTGGCTCTTATTAATAGACCATCAAAGGCTATTTTTAATGGTGTCAGGGAAGCAAGTATTGACAATGGAGATAAACAGAGTCCAGGAGGTCTTTTTTCCTCTGTGGAGCCCAGTAATGCAGGACCTGTCACTAAAGCTGCTCTAATTGGGCCCCGGCTGTGGATATGATGGGGGTTTGGGACTGTTACTAGGGCATCTGGTAGTTTTCACATCTTTCCTTATTAAGCAATTCACTGGTCATATACTGGAGGCAAGATCTGATCGCTTGGGAGTTAGATTTATGTTGTTGTTTTACCCAGCTAAAGCACAATTTCAGCAGTACACCTGAATCAATCATTACTGTATGTGTCAGTGAAATCTATGGTTTAGTGTCAAAGACATACTATAACAGACACATATTCTGGCAAAACTATTTGTAGACAGGTAAACATGGGTGAATGCAAATTAAATGATGCACCCTATTTATCGGTTTCCATGGTAAGGTTCTCATCATCCCACCAAAATATAATGGCTGATGCCAGCCAGGTGGTGAGCTATAGAGGTGTCAACTTTCTGAAAATAGCCAAAAGAGAAAACACGACATCTTGTGAAAACGATGGAATGTATGCATATTAAAGGCTGGTGTAAATGGAAGCGAGTTGGAGCCTGGGTGCTCAGTACTTGTGACAGGCTGTTCACAGGGCATCCCGGGGGAGGCGTGCAGGGAGGCATCACCAGGCAGTGTTGCCTTATCCTCTCAGTAGACCTCGTCGGACAGCAGATAGCAGCAGCCTCCAGGGAGGTCCGCTCACTCCGCTCTGCTTTACGGACGACCATCCTACAGACAGATTCTGTCAGACACGTCCTTCTACCAGAACATCCCAACTTTTAAACTGCTTCCTTACTTTATTACTTCCCCTGCGTGGTTTGAGGGACAGTTGCTATGAATCAAAGTTTCAAAAAGTTATTTGTCTCGTTAGTGGACCGCTTTCAGGATATAGGTAATTACGTTGCTGAGTGATCATTCACAAAGTGTCTGTTAGCAGAAAAGACAGCAGGAGCACTCGTGGGAGTTCAGTGAGTGATGGGCTTATTTGTGTACAAAAGCCAACCGTACCCAAACAAAATCATATTTTAATCAATAATGAACATTTTAATTGAAGTGCATTTCCAAATACCCAAAGAGAGGGATTTGGACAAACACAAAAGGTATTTACCCAGCTTATTTGATAGAAAACTCAGGTAGAGCGATGCATTTTGTCTACCTCCACTTGTACACTGTCCATATCAAAGTGTCTGTAAGGATGTCGGTCTCCTCAAAAGATAAAGTAGYAAAATGCATCTATAAATGTTAGATTATAGCCTGACCCTACATCCAGTATAGGTTAAAGACTCCTTCACATAGGCCATCAACCACAAAGTGATTGAAATGTGCCTCAGAGGACGTAACAATGCATTCTGAAATTGAGCAGCAGTATGACTTGMCATGTGAAGACGTATTMTAGGCCCAGYGATAGATCRGAATCYCTCWKAAGACTAAGTKACTTTGTTATCTGATGCCAATCAGATGATCGCTAATAGGCAATCGTGCCAAAACCAATTAGGTTCAAGTGAATCTGTCTGTCAAGAACTCCCCACATAAAAATTGGAAGAACTCTTTGGAGACACCCGTTAGGACTGCAGAGTTAATTAAACCTRGCAYTCAGAGGTCAATYAAATAAGAGTTGAGAGTTGCACCTCCCAAGACAGCTGTTAACAAAGCAGTTCGTGCTGGTTAGTCCAGAGCAAAGTGCTGATGTGACAGTTGAAACTCTGGACCTCATCACAAAGTTTGAAATCTCAACCTCAACGAGGCGGCCAGTGGTGGATTTACCTGTGCTTGMTTTTCTTCTGTGCTCCATTGATTGGCCTGGGCTACTCTATCAAGCTGAACCAGAATAAAAAACACCTACTTATCAAGTGGTCGTAGSTCCATGGGTCCTTCTCTGCATGTGGGGTTGATTTTGGCCCTGGCTTCTTTATCCCTGACAATACCGTGATCGATTTCAGTTGTTTATTCTTCACAGCTGAATCTTTCCTCTGCACAACCACATCACTTGCGTTGTGTGGGATGTTACAATTACTATACCAGGGTGAGCTCTGCAATGTTTCAAACACATTTCTAATGAAATCCACTCCTTCCATATCTTACCTAGTCTTTCACAAAAGCTCAGAATTTTGCATCAGACAGAGTACCACATTGAAGGCATTCATTYTCTCCAGGCCTGCCCATAGGTTGAGTTCATTATTTATTACTGAATTACCAAAGAGATAGTCGTGCTACACTGCCAACACTGTTTACATTTTACTGACACCCTTGTCAAAAGAAATCCAGGAACATTTTGGAATTGCATCACGCCAGCATACTATATTTTAATATCTGATCCATAGCATTTTACTTTTTCTGCCGAGCTCTACACTAACCTTAAGAAACTGGGTTACCTGAGAAACCGCTATTTTTAATTGAGTATTGCAGTWAAGCCATACTATTAAACACCATTGGCATATCAATTGAGTGTTAATGCTTCTAGTATTACCCAGGACTACTGAGGGCAATATGCATACTGTATAGAAAGAAGTACATAAACCTATCATAAGAGTCCAGGGAATTTCACCTCTGGGCTCAGAATTGAATTTGTGATCTTCTGGGCATTCTATGTTTTGTGTTCTATGTTTTCTATTTCTGTGTGTTTGGCCAGGTGTGGTTCTCAATCAGAGGCAGCTGTCTATCGTTCTCTCTGATTGAGAACCATACTTAGGTAGCCMTTTCCCACCTGTGTTTTGTGGGTAGTTGTTTTCTGTATTGTTAGTTTCCTTACAGAATTGTTCGTTTTCCTCTTTGTTATTTTTTGTTCTAGTGTTCTGATTTTAATAAAATATCATGAACACGTCTCACGCTGCGCTTTGGTCCAGTTATTCACAGGAAGAGAATCGTTACAGATCTGTTTTCTAATATTTTAATAATAAAATCAAACTGGATAATCCTCAAAGTGAATTGTTTGTCCATCACTCTTGTATGTGATGATTATACATCTGMCTATAAGGAATGTTACAATGACTTTGCTGTATGTACAGTGCCTTCAGAAAGTATTAACACCCCTTGACTTTTTCCAAATTGTGTTGTGTTTAGCCCAAATTTAAACTGGAACAAATTGAGATTTTTTTCTCACTGGCCTACACACAATACTCCATAATGTCAAAGTGGAATTATGTTTTTCACAATTTTTACAAATTATTTAAAAATGAAAAGCTGAYGTGTCTTGAGTCAATAAATYTTCAACCCCTTTGTTATGGCAAGCTTAAATAAGTTCAGGAGTTAAARATTTCTTCCAAGTCACGTAAGTTGCATGGACTCACTCATCGATTTTTGAATGACTACAAACATTTTTATCTGGAAGGTCCCTCAGGAGAGCAGTGAATTTCAAACACAAAGGAAGAAATGGCAGCAGTTTTACGGACGCCMAACCAATTGTGTTATTATGTGTTTTTGCTCATGTTATTTTTAGCTTATTTGTACATAATGCTTCTACCACCGTAMCTTACCGCAAAAAAAGAGCTTCTGGATATCAGGACAGCGATCACTTACTACGGATTAAACTAAGATTTTTTCTTCAACAAGCAGGACGCACAGAATGTACTTCAGATGAATATCCTACCAACGGGACATCAAAAACTGTAATATCTTATGTTTCACCGAATCGTGGCTGAATGACGACATGGAAAACATTCAGCTGGCGGGATATGCGCTGCACCGGGTAGATAGAGCAGCACACGGGGGGGGGGGGGGGGGGGGTCTGTGTATATTTGTAAATAACAGCTGGTGCATGAAATCTAAGGAAGTCTCTAGATTTTGCACGCCTGAAGTAGAGTATCTCATGATAAGCTGTAGAGCACACTACTTGCCAAGAGAGTTCTCTTTTTTGGGGGGCTGTTATTTACCACCAGAGACTGATGCTGGCACTAAGACCACACTCCAGTCAGCTGTATAGGAAATAAGTGTCAAGCGTCCGCCGAAGATGGTGCCTCTTCCTGTTCGGGCGGCGCTCGGCGGTCGTCGTCACCGGCCTACTAGCTGCCATCGATTTCTTTTCCTTTTTGGTTCTGTTAGTTTGGGCTGATTGGGTGCACCTGTTTTGGTTTAGTTTTGTGGGTTGGTTATTTAAGGGAAGTAAGCCCGCTGGGTTTTGTGCGGGGCTTGTTATTCTGTTTTTTGGTGGTGGTGATTTAGATAGTGGATTCTGTCCTATATATGTTGGACTGTATTTTTTGACGCGCCCTTTGTTTGTGTGGCGTAGCCGTCTCATTTGATTATTTCTGGTTTGAAAATAATAAATTCCACTTGCACGGAAACTCCCTGCTCTCTGCACCTGACTCCTTCATTTCACCCATTGGAATTGTAACAATAAGCAAACAGGAACCAGCTCACCAAGAGGTGGTGCTCTAGTGGCCGGGGACTTTAATGCAGGGAACCTTAAATCAGTTTTACCTAATTTCTATCAGCATGTTAAATGCGCAACCAGAGGGAAAAAACTTCTAGATTACCTTTACTCCACACACAGAGACACGTACAAAGCTCTCCCTCGCCCTCCATTTGGCAAATCTGATCCTAATTCTATCCCCCTGATTCCTGCTTACAAGCAAAAATGAAAGCAGGAAGCACCAGRGACTCGGTTCATAAAAAAGTGGTCAGATGAAGCAGATGCTAAACTACAGGACTGTTTTGCTAGCACAGACTGGAATATGCTCTGGGATMCTTCCGATGGCATTGAGGAGTACATCACATCAGTCACTGGCTTRATCAATAAGTGCATCGAGGACYTCCCCACAGTGACTGTACGTACATACCCCAACCAGAAGCCATGGATTACAGGCAACATTCGCACTGAGCTAAATGGTAGAGCTGCCGCTTTCAAGGAGTGGGACTCTAACCCGGAAGCTTATAAGAAATCCCGCTATGCCCTCCGACGAACCATCAAACAGGCAAGCATCAATACAGGACTAAGATCGAATCGTACTACACTGGCTCCGATGCTCGTCGGATGTGTTCAGGGCCTGCAAACTATTACAGACTACAAAGGGAAGCACAGCCACAAGCTGCCCAGTGACACGAGACTACCATATGAGCTAAATCACTTCTATGCTCGCTTCGAGGCAAGCAACACTGAGGCATGCATGAGAGCATCAGCTGTTCCGGACGACTGTGTGATCACGCTCTCCGTAGCCGAAGTGAGTAAGACCTTTAAACAGGTCAACATTCACATGGCTGCTAGGCCAGACGGATTACCAGGACGTGTGCTTCGGGCATGTGRTGACCAACTGGCAGGTGTCTTCACTGACATTTTCAACATGTCCCTGATTGAGTCRGTAATACCAACATGCTTCAAGCAGACCACCATAGTCCCTGTGCCCAAGAGCATTAAGGTAACCTGCCTAAATGATTACAGACCCATAGCACTCACATTAACATGATTATCCAAGAAACCCTAYACCCACTCCAATTTGCATACCMCTCAAACAGATCCACAGATGATGCAATCTCTATTGCACTCCACACTGCCATTTCCCACCTGGATAAAAGGAACACCTACATGAYAATGCTATTCATTGACTACAGCTCAGCGTTCAACACCATAGTGCCCTCAAAGCTCATCACTAAGCTAAGAACCCTGGGACTAAACATCTCCCTCTGAAACTGGATCCRGGACTTCCTGACAGGCCGTCCCCAGGTGGTGAGGGTAGGTAGCAACACATKTGCCACGCTGATSCTCAACACTGGAGCCACTCAGGGGTGTGTGCTCAGTCCCCTCCTGTACTCCCTGTTCACTCATGACTGCATGGCCAGGCACGACTCCAACACCATTACGTTTGCAGATAACACAACAGTGGTAGGCCTGATCAGTATTTATGCTGCAATAGTTTGTTTAATTTAGTGTATGTGTCAGGGGGCTWGGGTCAGTCTGTTATATCTGGAGTATTTCTCCTGTCTTATCCGGTGTCCTGTGTGAATTCTCTCTCGCTCTCTCTCTGCTGTAGTGGAGCAGGTTGAGAGCTTCAAGTTCCTTGGTGTCCACATCACCAACAAACTAGAATGGTCCAAACACACCAAGACAGTCGTGAAGAAGTCACAACAAAACCTATTCCCCCTCAGGAGACTGAACAGATTTGGCATGGGTCCTCAGATCCTCAAAAGGTTATACAGCTTCAACATCGACAGCATCCTGATTGGTTGCATCACTGCCTGGTACGGCAACTGCTCAGCCTCCTACCGCAAGGCACTACAGAGGGTAGTGTGTARGGCCCAGTACATCACTGGGGCTAAGCTGCCTGCCATCCAGGACCTCTACACCAGGTGGTGTCAGAGGAAGGCCCTAAAAATTGTCAAAGACACCAGCCACCCCAGTCATAGACTGTTCTCTCTGCTATCGCAAGGCAAGTTGTTCCGGAGCGCCAAGTCTAGGACCAAAAGGCTTCTCAACAGCTTTTACCCCCAAGCCATAAGACTCCTGAACAGYTAATCAAATGGCTACCCGAACTATTTGCATTTTGWCCCGCCTCCCCACCCGCCAACCCCTCTTTTACGCTGATGCTACTCTGTTTATCATCTATGCATAGTCACTTTAACTATACCTACATGTACAGTCGTGGCCAAAAGTGTTGAGAATGACACAAATATTAATTTCCACAAAGGTTACTGCTTCAGTGTCTTTAGATATTTTTGTCAGATGTTACTATGGAATACTGAAGTATAATTACAAYCATTTCATAAGTGTCAAAGGCTTTTATTGACAATTACATGAAGTTGATGCAAAGACTCAATATTTGCAGTGTTGATCCTTCTTTTTCAAGACCTCTGCAATCCGCCCTGGCATGCTGTCAATTAACTTCTGGTCCACATCCTGACTGATGGCTGCCCATTCTTGCATAATCAATGCTTGGAGTTTGTCAGAATTTGTTTGGTTTTGTTTGTCCACCCGCCTCTTGAGAATTGACCACAAGTTCTCAATGGGATTAAGGTCTGAGGAGTTTCCTGGCCATGGATCCAAAATATCGATGTTTTGTTCCCKGAGCCACTTAGTTATCACTTTTACCTTATGGCAAGGTGCTCCATCATGCTGGAAAYGGCATTGTTCGTCACCAAACTGTTCCTGGATGGTTGGGAGAAGTTGCTCTCGGAGGATGTGTTGGTACCATTCTTTATTCATGGCTGTGTTTTTAGACAAAATATGTATTTGAGCCCACTCCCTTGACTGAGAAGCAACCCTTCACATGAATGGTCTCAGGATGCTTTACTGTTGGCATGACACAGGACTGATGGTAGCGCTCACCTTGTCTTCTCCGGACAAGCTTTTTTTCCGGATGCCCCAAACAATCAGAAAGGGGATCCATCAGAGAAAATTAATTTACCCCAGTCCTCAGCAGTCCAATCCCTGTACCTTTTGCATAATATCAGTCTGTCCCTGATGTTTTTCCTGGAGAGAAGTGGCTTCTTTGCTGCCCTTCTTGACACCAGGCTATCCTCCAAAATTKTTCGCCTCGCTGTGCGTGCAGATGCACTCACACCTGCCTGCTGCCATTCCTGAGCAAGCTCTGTACTGGTGGTGCCCCGATCCCGCAGCTGAATCAACTTCAGGAGACGGTCCTGGCTTTTGCTGGACTTTCTTGGGCACCCTGAAGCCTTCTTCACAACAATTTAACCCCTCTCCTTGAAGTTCTTGATGATCCGATAAATGATTGATTTAGGTGCTATCTTACTGGCAGCAATATCCTTGCCTGTGAAGCCCTTTTTGTGCAATGCAATGATGACAGCACATGTTTCCTTGCAGGTAACCATGGTTGACAGAGGAAGAACAATGATTCCAAGCACCACCCTCCTTTTGAAGCTTCCAGTCTGWMWTRSYAWKWCAATCAGCATGACAGAGTGATCTCCAGCCTTGTCCTCGTCAACACTCACACCTGTGTTAACGAGAGAATCACTGACATGATATCAGCTGGTCCTTTTGTGGCAGGGCTGAAATGCAGTGGAAATGTTTTTTGGGTATTCAGTTCATTTGCATGGCAAAGAGAGACTTTGCAAATAATTGCAATTCATCTGATCACTCTTTATAATATTCTGGAGTATATGCAAATTGCCATCATACAAACTGAAGCAACAGACTTTGTGAAAATTAATATTTGTGTCATTCTCAAAACTTTTGGCCACGACTGTACATATTACCTCAATTAGCCCGACTAACCGGTGCCCCCGCACATTGACTCTTTACCGGTACCACCTGTATATAGCCTTGCTACTGTTATTTTCACTGTCATTTTACAGTTTTTCTTCTTTTCTTTTCTTTACTTAACTGTTGTTTACCTAATACCTATTTTTACTTAAAAATTGCACTGTTGTTTAGAGCTTGTAAGTAAGCATTTCACTGTAAGGTCTACATATGTTGTATTCGGGGCGCACGTGACAAATAAACTTTGATTTGATTTGATTTTCCAATGCCTCGCTAAGAAGGGCACCTATTGGTAGATGGGTAAAAATAAAAAAGCAGACATTGAATATCCCTTTGAGCATGGTGAAGCTATTAATTACTTTGGATGGTGTATCAATACACCCAGTCACTGCAACAATACAGAGTGTCCTTCCTAACTTAGTTGCCGGAGAGGAAGGAAACCACTCAGGAATTTCACCATGAGGCCAACCGTGACAGTATAGTTTAATGGCTGGGATAGGAGAACTGAGAATGGATCGACAACATTGTAGTTACTCCACAATACCAACCTAACTGACAGAGTGAAAAGAAAGAAGCGTGTACAAATAAAAATTATTCCAAAACATTCAATGCTGCAAAAAGTTACTAAAGTAAAACTGCAAAGAATGTGGCAAAGAAATGTACTTTATGTCCTGAATACAAATCGAACACAACACGTCACTGAGTACCCRTCTTCATGTTTTCATGAATGGTGGTGGCTGAATCATGTTAAGGGTATGCTTGTCATCGGCTACAGAATAGAGCTGAGCACAGGCAAAATTCGAGACGAAAATCTGGTTCAGTGTGCTTTCCAACAGACACTGGGAGACAAATTCACCTTTCAGCAGGACAAACTCTTAAAATACAATCCCAAATATACATTGGAGTTGCTTACTAAGACGACGTTGAATGTTCCTGGGTGGCGTAGTTACAGTTGTGACTTAAATCGCCTTGAAAATCTATGGCAAGACTTAAAAATGGCTGTCTAACAATGATCAACTTGACAGAGCTTGAAGAACTTTTTAAAGAATAATGCGCACATTTTGTACAATCCAGCTGTGCAAAGCACTTAGAGACTTACCCAGAAAGACTCACAGTTGTAATCGCTGCCAAAGGTGATTCTAACATGTATCGACTCAGGGGTGTGAATACTTATGTAAATMAGATATTCCTGTATTTCATTTTCAATACATTTGCAAACATTTCTAAAAACATGTTTTCACTTTGTCATTATGGGGTATTGTGTGGAGATTGGCGCTACATTTTTTAAATGTAATCCATTTTGAATTCAGGCTGTAACACAACAAAATGTGGAATAAGTCAAGGGGTATGAATACTTTCTGAAGGCACTTTATGTGGCCTATAGAACAAATCCTTTGAGAGTGCTGGTTAGATTTCTTTAGCACCGCCTACTACTAGCCACAGCACAGCTATACAAAACGTTGAGGTAAATTTAGACATGGTGCTTTATAGTCCCCATGAAGATCATTACAAAGCTCCTGCAGATTATGCTTAGTATCCAGCTCCCGCAAGGCCATGCTTTTCACCTATCAGCAGGCGGACTATTATTCTACGGATAATGAGAGGGAGGGAAGGTGTCCTTGTACACTTTGAGGCAAAAACAAAGCCGGATGAGGAAGAAACGACAGCGATAAGCACTTCGTTTACCACAGGGACACATTGTTTAAAACATATGGGATTTTAAGATTCAGAAAATTGAGCAGTACTCTCACTGGATACAAGTATAGATGTATTAAGTTTGAGAAATGCAGTTGGAGCGTGGATGAGGAGAATGGAGAGTACAAAGGAAAGGCCTTGGGGATGTGTTCATGTATCTGACTGTTGTGACACTAAGGAAGAAAGTCCATTCGTCTGTAAGCTGCGACGCCAGACACGCACAGCCTTGGTTTTCAGACTGGGTTGAGCCACAAGTCCAGGCAAATAATGCTACAGTTCAGTCATCTATGTGTAGGGGTACTTATTGCTAGTGATAGTTCGTTTTTTATTACTAGCTCTCATTGCATGATTGCAACACTGTGTCCCCATTCACAACAAGGACTACAAAGCAATTCCCAGCATATAGCGAGGCTCTGGCATGCAACGATAATTAGCCACAGCGATTGTTTTTCTCACTAACTTATTCATGACATTTCACATTTGGTAGGCACTGTGAGGCGACCGCTGTGTATGCACCTTTACAAAGCTAAGTCTCTTATTAATATCATAGGTGATGGACTGCAACATTTTAATGAGCACAACCGTCAGGTTAAATCTCTAGGGTATAAGATATACAGTATATTATTTTATTTATATAAAAACATGTATTTATTTATATCTTCAATTGATTGTTGGGAGAACTTTATTCCCTCAACAGACATTTGAAAAGCAAGACTGGTTGTTAGTTCTTATACCCCAACAGAGAGTTTCATTGAACCCCAAAGGAGAGAGGTAACGATAACTGATCAATCTAACCAAATGCCAGAGAGATATTCCAACCTATATTATAAATAGGTCTCTGAAGCCTGTGGCCCCATATGATGCATGATGCCTGCCAGCTCCTAAGATGTTCATTGATCTACTACCATCCACCATTTCCACTGACACTGTCAAGCCAAGAGCTCTCTTGGCATTATCCTCGAGGGAAAATTGTAAACATGTTATTCAAATCTGGGCAGGGCTATTCAAATCTGGCCCTTGAAGCCAGTTCCATTGCTGGATTTAATTCTAGCCCTATAATCAGGGACTCATTTAGACCTGGGACACCAGTTGAATGCAATTAACCAGTTAGAATAGAGAACCAGCAGTACTCCGGCCCTCCAGGCTGGGATTTGATTCTTCCGTAGGGTGTCCGGATGTCCTCAGACCTCGACTCTTGGTTTTCCCCTTACTACTACTGTCACTTTCCCTTTAAAAAAAAAAAAGATGCTTTGTTTATGTTATGCTAAGTGTTATGTGTAGTAACATATATATTAGACACATACAGAAATGAGAAATGATTTGGATGTGAGCATTTTCTATTAAATACAGCCCCGACAAGAAACATCTCTACACTGTTTTACTTTAGATTAGATTGAAGACCCAGGTGCAAGCCACCTATGCTCCCTCCCTACAGGCAAAAGATAAGATGATATACTCTGACAGGACCACTCGGCTGTTCTTGGCTCTACAGCACCCCAGCCCAGTCTCTGTAGGGATGCAGATTGCTGTAGGACTTAAAGACAGGTTGTTTTCTAGAAGGGATGTCAAMGGAAGGYAAGGCAAGCCAAGCTCTGCTGAAAGTTGATTGGAGAAGGTTCAGTGAGGTCTCTGCCTCTGCTCTAGCCACTGATCTCATGAGTTTATCTGTCATAAGCCGCACCTAATTGCTGGATTGCTCCTTCACCCTCAAATTACGGCACTAAGTGAATGCACATTAATCCGCTTTACAGGTTTAGCAATTTAGATATTGCTCCAAACGCTCCCAATTTCAAACCAGCATAAGGCGGCAGCATTTTTCATATATTATRCCAGTGCACATTGTAATAGTATTTGCAATATGTTTTAGAMTAGCATGAAATTCCGGACACTGAAACGTATTCAGAGGGGTTGGGTTAAATGTGGAAGGCWCATTTCGGTTGTGCAACCGACTAGGTATCAGCCCTTTACCCAATGAACACTGCTCTGTTGACACTTGTCTGTTTCAGAGATCATCACATGGATAGGAAACTGGGATCTAACCCAGAGAAGTTTATTACCCAAAAGCAATTGGTATAGCTCCTGTGTGACTGAGTCCGGCTTGTCTCTTTGCATKATTTTGCATTGATCTGACGTATTTGACCAGGACTATTTCATATGGACGAAAATGTATATTTTTAAAGCAGTGGACGCTGCTTTCATTTTCAAATGATTTTTGAAGGCCACACTCTTCAAAGTCGAAGCAGTTTATATTCAGGTGAATGCCTAAAATATGGGATCTCCCTTAGAGTTTGCCATATTTAATCAATAGTTAGGAAATACCTATTTAATATAACCCATTGCTAATTCATAAGATTATGTTCATAATGCTGCCCATGTTCCCATTGGTCTAAAAGCAGAGGAAAAGCAACCAGGATGGATGAATTTGTTTCAAAATATGCACAGGCATTACCTCTGCCAGGGTTGTATGTGTTTTTGGGGCAATTACACCTGCTCTGTGATTTCTAGAAAATTGCTGTCAAAATGATTTGGTATGCTTGTGAATGTCTTATGTGAATGTCTTACACACTACAGCATACGGGTATTTGTAATCCTATATACACTCCGTTGCCAGTTTATTAGGTTCACCACCCCGTTCACGGAAATGGTTRGAGTGGTCGTGGCTTGCTATATAAAGCAAGCAGACAGGCATCGAGGCATTCAGTCACTGTTCAATTGAATGTTAGAAAGGACTAAACGAGTGACCTAAGCGACTTTGAGCGTGGTATGTTCGTCGGTGCCAGACGTGCCGGTTCCAGTAGCTCACAAAACAGCCCGACTCCTGGGCTTTTCACGCAAGGCAGTGTCTAGGGTTAACCGAGAATGGTAGAACAAACAAAAAACATCCAGTCAGCGGCAGTCCTGTGGGCGAAAACAGCTGATGAGAGAGGTCGAAGGAGAATGTTCCAATTGCGAACCGGTTCCTATTGTGTCACGCTGATTGCAGAGTCAGGCTTTGGTGTAAGCAGCATGAGTCCAAGGCCCCATCCTGCCTGGTGTCAACGGTACAGGCTGGTAGCGGTGGTGTAATGGTGTGGGGAATGTTTTCTTGGCACACGTGAAGTCCATGCCCTGAAGAATTCAGGCTGTTCTGGAGGCAAAGGGGGGTCCAACCCGGAACTAGATGGATGTAACTAATAAACTGGCCTCTGAGTATATATATATATAAGTGTTATGTTATATATTGTGTATATATTAGCTATTCCCACATTTTATAACATAGACATTTTTAAATTGTGACTAACAGAACCTTAGAAACATTTTACCTATCAGTTTTTTCTTGGTATGGGGAACATTTAGTTCTTGTTAAGAACAACAGTTATTCTAAACTTGACTAGGTCAAGGGAGCTGAAACAACAAATCCACTGTGAACTTAAAACTTTCAGTGCTGTTAAATTTGAATTATTAAATGAATTTCCAATGTACTCTCTGTTAGTAATACAACTTGAGCACGGGCGCCTGACTTTGTCTAAAAATGGGGGTGCAAAAGCTTGGGAGMGGAGGGGGGGTCTTTACTTTTTTTGGCATCTTTGTTTGAAGTCCTGTCACCYTGAAAATGTTTCAAATTAACTTGACTCTGCAGCATAAATATTTGACGCAAAGTGGGTAGAAATTGTTTGTTACTTACCAAGCCAAGCAGAGAGACCCGGCGACAGGATAAAGTGACTAAGGGCGCAGTTGAAATCAGTGAGGGGCACAATTTTGGGGGGTTCTGGCATTGGAATTATATTGAATTCTGATTATATCACGCTATACCACAATAAACAATGTTAAAATTCTGAAACTCTGAGACCATTGAGTGCTTTTGAAGTGACAGGTTGGCGCAAAATCAGTATCCCATCTCGGCTGCGCTGTATCAGCACAATGGACAGTGCCCTATACTCTAAAGCAGTGGTCACCAACCGGTCTATCACGGTCAAGCAAATAAAGTGTACCTAAAAGGCCTACCGCTGGCCAATCAGATAGCTCAGATCACCATGTCTGCACAATTTCCTCGAGCCATAAACTGTAAAATTTAAGCATCAAACGCACAGCAAAGTTGATACTGTGAGATTTCAAAACTTTTTAAACCGTGACTATAGAGACTCAATGAATACAGCAAAGAGCTGCTGGTTTTATGTGTAAGTTCCTGTTTATGTTCATTCCGCACTGTCAACACTTTGATCAACGGCTTTATAAGCCATAAAATGTGCATTCTCCTTACTTCCTTCCACACGCGACAACCAGCACTGCAGCGGCAATGAATGAGTATAGCAACGTTTTCCAATAAGCTGCATTATTATTAGAGTCTAGTGTCTTTTTTTTATATCGAGGAATATTTCACTTTCTCTGGTTATAGGAGTAACATGAATTGGTACATGAGGCAGAAATAATGCAGTGCGACTCGAGTTTCGCCATCAGCTGGAAGACTGTGTCCCCTTTTCTCAGCGGAGAGAGGGGGACAGTGAGTCAGGTGAGAGGCAGCCTCATCACTGCTCTCTCACCTCCCTTCACTTAGTCTGGCCATCAGTCCAGTAAAAAAAACAAGTAATACAACTAATTATCTAATACCAGTGTGATCATATACATAATTAAAAAATGTAGAATTTCAAAAGGGTCTCAGAAGAACAACATTGGCAGGGCAATTCAAGCATAGCCAATATGCAGTGATAATTTATTGGTCCCATAACCTACTGCACAAACCTAATTTTTAGTTGGTTAATGTTGCAAAGGCTTACGTTTGTCACACCCTGATCTGTTTCACCTGTCTTGTGCTTGTCTCCACCCCCCACCAGGTGTTTCCCATTTCTGCCCATTATCTCCTGTGTATTTATACCTGCGTTTTCTGTTTGTCAGTTGCCAGTTCGTCTTGTCCCGTCAAGTCCTACCAGCGTGTTTCCTGTGCTCTAGTTTTAGTTTTTCCGACTCTTCCCAGTTTTTCCCATTCTGCCTGCCCTGACCCTGAGCCTGCCTGCCGTTCTGTACCTTTCTGACACTGCCCTGGAATACTGACCTCTGCCTGCCCTTGACCTGTCATTTGCCTGCCCCCTGTTATGTACAGTCGTGGCGGAACGGAGGCGGATCACATAATTCACGTAGCCTACTATGTTATTCACGTAGCCTACCACAGATGAGCAGCGTTTTGTCCCGCTTTTTATTGAAACCCAAAAGAGTCATACTATACCTAGCAGCCTGGATGATTCTCACAAAACTGGCACTTTGCAAAAAAGAAACACATTTCCCACCATAATTCCTTTTGGATCACTAAGATTAGGATCTGTATTAATCTATTTCATAATTAATATTGTTTATTGATCAGATGTTGTCTATTTGACCATATGTTCAACTACAACGCAAAAATGTTCATTACCACATTTTTCGAAGTTTCAAAAAGTTAAATATTTTTTTTAACATTGCTCACCTGAGTTAAACAACAAACAAATATTTAACATTTTAAAAAGGATCTCATTGTTATTTTTATGTACACATATTTAGATAAAGAACCAAAGGCACACTATCAGATTAAGCCAAAATTACTAAAGCATACTTTTWATTTTTTGTAATATTTCCTAAATATTGGTGCATTATGGTAATGATAATCAGGTTTCGGAGATGAGAATGCATGTTTTGGTAATGAGTGTTTAATAGTTTGCCAATGAAAAACTGCCCTTTTAGAAAAAAAGGTGCTATCTAGAACCTAAAAGTTTTTTTTGGCTGTCCCCCATAGGAGAACAATTTGAACAGGTAGAACCCATTCCACAGAGGGTTCTACAATGAACCCAAAAGGGTTCTAACTGAAATTAAAAAGGGTTTTCCTAAGAGGTCAGCCAAAGAACCATTTTGTAACCCTTTTTTTCTAGGATTGTGTACTGAGCACTATTAGAGATTCAGTAACCAAATGCATCATCAAACTGTGTCCTTTGTTAATCCCAAATTATTTGCATAACACAAAAAAATCACTGATCTTAATGCAATTGACTAAATACCCATAATTTTTGCCTAAGTATAAGCACTGTAATTATGTGCATGTATTTTCCAAAGTCAAAGTGGATTTAAGCATAAAAAAGTGACTTTATAGGTAATATTGGTGAGCTAGGATATGGATATGTGTGGTTGTAAGGTATTTTAGATGTATTTCTAGAATGAATGGGATCCTATGGAAAAATGGCATAACATGATATGCCTACAGTATAAAGTATTTCAATATGTGGGATATGGACCAAAAACTGTCTTGGGATATCAAACAACATTATAGGTAAGTGCTAAACCAGGTACACATGTCAAAATGGGGGATGTCCTCCTTTAAGTGGCTGGGTTGCTCTTTGCTGAAACAGATAACAAGTTAATTAAATGGGGTTTATACACCCATATGTCTTGACAACCCCTCCTTAATCAAATAAAAGGATTAGTCCAAGTAAAAAAATTAACTTACCAGCACTGCACACCCGTTGWCTATAAATTAGAATTAGTTTATTATCAATACCGAATTAAGGATCTCATTACTGAAATGGACTTAGAAATGTGGTAATGAGAAATTTGAATTTCGGTAATGAGACCCTTAACTCAATTTGCAAGTAATAGGAGACAACCATTATGAATCAGCAAACAATTGACCACATCACCAAAGACCATTCATGCCTCTATGTTGGTAAGTTGATGGTTCTTGATGATTTTCCCAATTTGAGCTTTTTTGTAATTTCAATAATGAGAAGGTCAAGTGTCATAAAGGGGGTGTTTGAGAATAAGATGTTCATTCTGAAGGCATATAAGTGGACATTAAATGAACTTGTGCTCATCCAAGGACTGCTCCTCTAGATGATACATCATGGGTGAAAACAATGTTACATTTTTCTTGTTGAGTTTTTACAGCAACTTCAAAAAGAGTTACTGCAATGTTTTTTGTAATTTAATGTAAACTTCAACTGGTATACCATATTTATGATTGATGAACAAACTACAGCAACATATTTTGTGTTTTATTTAAATAAGTTAGGTTTTTCTAAAGTAACATTTTATAAAATGACCTGAGAATTTGGGGTGAAAATGTACAAAATTCAGGTGAAAATGCTAAATGTTTTTCCATTTAAACATGTGCCATAAACTAGGCATCTTAGTCTTCAGAATGATAGAAAACCATGATGCATCTGCAACAATCAACTAACTCAATTTGCTACTGCCATGGTAAAACTGGTTTCATGAGAAACCAATCAGCTCCATAGCCCCCCTACACACAAACGCACACACTCCCTAGAGTGCTCTGTCCAAGGTGCTGAAACAGCACAGGTAAGATACAGATTTCACGCAAACCTGTCACTCAATCATTTTAACTTTATTGCTATTTTTTTATAGAGACAAAACTAAAACGAAGGTGGCACAATTTCAACTGAGGGGGCTAAGCCCCCTTTTGACCCCTCATGGATCCGGGCTAGCAAGCAGAGCTGTTTTATCACAAATATCCTGTGCTTTTTCATTTGGTGCATAGGCGCATGCAGACAGAGCTTGGCTACACCGTAACCGCGCTGCGGCCATGGCGCTCACATACGGAGCTCAGCCAGGACTGTTACCTTTGTAACTAAATTAAAACATTTTAACAATGTGATTTAACCAATTGAAGTTGGGAAAATAGATGGCAAAAATGTAGAATGGTGTTAAATGCCTCTAAACTGCTTGGGGAGAAATGATTCCACAGATTTAAATCATGTACTATTAGACCTACTGATTATAGCTACTCATTGACAGCCCACGAGCTACCTGACATGCAGATTTCTGCTCAGGTGGAACCCTTGGTAGGCTGATGGAAGGCTACTCAAAGTCAGAGTCTGCGCAGCGAAGCCTAATCAGACATGTCCATGGTCATCATGATTCTTACAGGCAAAGTGAAATGATGCAATGAATTTGGACCATCGGACATGAAACAACAATACAAATGTAACAGCACAACAAAGTAGATCAACATTTTTCTTTTTCAGGTGCCTTTTCATTCCAAACATTGGTGGTGCAACCAGTGCTATCTAAATAAATGAACCAAAACAGCGCGTGCGGGAGCCAAGCAGAACTTTAGAGTAGTTAAAATCATTCATCTTGAGGCGACGGGTGTAGGGATGAAAARACAATCTGTTAATTGTAATATCATATATAAAATGAACATCGAGTATCTATTTGAATAGAGACTAGCTCAAAACATTGCTAATCATTGGGAAAAAGTTGGGTGCAAAAACATACATTTGCACCCAAAACATATGTTTGCACCCTAATTTGAAAGTGGGGGTGCAGCTGCTCCATTCCCTCCACTGTTCAGGCGTCTATGAACTTGAGCATAACAAGTTGCTCTATCACCRTGAAGACAGGCAGCGTTTTGGTGTGGTGGTGAAACAGTCAGAATCAACACACAGTTGCTCTGAGGCAGCTACCTTGTTAAGAGTTTTACATTGTAATGGTGCTTTATTCATCTCAGACGATGATTATTCTGAACATCCTGCACTGTCATCAATATGAGAAGACAGAGTTGTGTTCCATTGATTTTTACATTTAGTTTTGAAATATCTATACTGAACAAAAATATAAACGCAACATGGAACAATTTCAAAGATTTTACTGAGTTACAGTTCATAGAAGGGAATCAGTCAATTGAAATAAATAAATTATGCCCTAATCTATGGATTTCACATGACTGGGCAGGGGTGCAGCCATGGGTGGGCATAGGTCCATCCACTTGGCAGCCAGGCCCACCCACTGGGAAGCCAGGCCCAGCCAATCAGAATAAGTTTTTCCCCACAAAGGGCTTTATTACAGAGAGAAATAGTTCACTTTCATAGCAGCCACTTTGTATTCCTTCTCGCATCTATGCTCTCTCCTCCTCTCACCTGTTCCCTTCGCTTGTGGACTTCAATGCACAACACATCAGCTGTATGTGACCAGGTGAAAATACTTTACAAGCCAAACCATATCATAACCGCTACACACAGCCTACATCGTTGTCACCATATTAGCTAAAGTAACGTCATAGTCAACATAGCTGTTTACATTTGAGTGGTTAATTGCCAAGAAATGTCAGTTCCTCTTTGTATATTTACTTATAATTGACTGATATTATTTCCCCATGACCTGTTTGCATTCACTAAATGAAATAGCAATAAAGGAAATGGGTTAAGAAGTTCATTGCACAGCCTCTTGAGTCATGATTTCTGGACTGTCACGATAACCATCAGAGCTGATTGAGGGGGGACGACCGTCACAAGTGCTTATCCAGGGCCTTACATTAATGGGTGCCCAGGGCAACCGACTGTAATATTCAAATCGGACTATACCTACGTCTCTGTTTCCAGTTCCATGGCAAATAGAAACCAACTAAGAAACAACCAGGCTAGTTCGTGCTAGTGGAATAGCGCCATTAGTGGGCTGGCCTCGTGAATCTGCTTACTTCCAGGATCCACACACTTATGTTTATTGGAAATCTTACTGCCTTGCGGATAAAAAAAAAGGCTGTTGGTCAGTAGGTGTAGTTTGCTGATTGGGGGAAAACAGAACTTGATTTTCAAATGAATGCTTATCCAGGAGGCTTGGTAGTAGTACAACTAGCTTAGACAATTCAGTGAAGATGTTGACCAACTTCAGTGGTGAAAGTGATCAGTACAAAACCATTGCATTCTCCAAAGTAGGATTAAAAGGATCATAATATAGGACTTTTTGTTTATATATAATTCTTCATTAATGAATTTCCTTTTGTACAGTACATAGTCGACAACTATGTGGAAATATACCCCTGTTGTTTGGGTGTTTGTCCTGTGTGGTTCTTGAATCAACTGTGTGTTGTTGTTAGCTGTGAGTATGAAAGTATTAAGCTGCTTGCCCCTGGACAGACAAAGGATCTCAAAGGAAGGTTCTCTACAGCCAACTTCAGAGCAAAGTCACATAGCTAACCTTGTGAGGCAAGCTCTAATGTGGGAACGTTTGCAAGAGCAGAGCAGTGCTCCACTATTTCATTAGACCTAATGATTTCCATTAATTGTGCTTAAGGATTGCGAAATTACCTGCCGGAGAGCAGATTTCTCCATTTTCAACCTTTTCACAAATAGTGTTTGGAGGACCTAATTTCGACTGGTAGAACAGAACCAGACAGAATTCGTATGAGGGTCCTGTGATGATAATCAAACATCAAATTAACCAAAAGTGTGAAATTCYAGCTAATTAAATATCCTGTTATCTTTATCTATACTTCATTTAATCACAGCAATAATAATGTAATTTCAAACCTGGCAATAGTATAACAATCAATTTGGATACTGTGTAAATGACTAATTTAATACTATATGACCAACTGAAAAGCTTATAATCACATTGAAAATGTAAGTTACTAAACAATGACTCATGAGTCAAGACCAATTTCCTTATCTTACAATATTAAAAGGAAGACATCATCATAGTCTCTACACCTACACACTGCCATACAGGTGTCTTCAGAAAGTATTCATACCCTTTGACTTATTCCAAATGTTGTTGTGCTACAGCCTCAATAAAACATTTATTAAATAGATTGTTTTTGTCACCCATCTACACACAATTCCCCATAATGACAATGTGAAAACATGTTTAAAAAATGATTGCACATTTCTTGAAAATAAAATACTAAAATATCTCATTTACATAAGTATCCACACCTGTGAGTCAATACMTTGTAGAAGTACCTATGGCAGCTACTACAGCTGTGAGTTTTTCTGGGTAAGTCTCTAAGCACTTTCCACACCTGGATTGTGCAACATTTGCCTATTATTCTTTTAAAAAATTCTTCAAGCTCTGTCAAATTGGTTGTTGATCATTGCTAGACAATTTTCAGATCATCGGCGTTTGTATGCGGTTTGTATGCGTGGAGGCCTGGAGATGCTAAACATGTTTATGTTTATTAACGGTCAATTGCCGTGAGACCGGCAGTCGTTTGCATAACAGTAACCAGCAGTCAACATTTCATGACGGCCACAGCCCTAGTTCAAAGTTCCAAATATCTAATGCATGACATTGGCACATATTGCGTTTCTTACTCCAACAGTATAGATTTCACAGCCAAATCCAGTGGTAGAAGTATATATTTTGCTGAACAGTGTAGAATTATCTATGACAAATCTGTCGTGGTCTCGTAATCCTAGGGAAATTATTCAGAGGGTTTACTTCTTTAGCCCCAGTCTGCCATTGTACATGAGCTAGGGAGGAAGGCAGATATTTTGTCATTTCTGGCAGTGTTCCAGGTGAGAACGACTGGGTATTCTCAATAGACATCAATATACAGAGCAGAGGGGATTTTCCTGTGCGGTTTGCAGGTGGGAAAAGAAATGTAGTCTGGGTAAAAGGCCATTACTTTGGATCAAGCTCAGGACCCAACCAAAGCCTCTAAAGAGACAAATTACACAGACCAGTCACCCCCAACACATCAGTCAATTTTCCCCTCTTTGATTAATACAACAATTATCCCCTCCATTTTTGGCTCTGGTTTGCACAAGGTGACTTTAGTTGTCAATCCTGTTTATTCAGGGCTAAAATGCCATCATGGAAACATTATCCCCCTTCCCCACTTTGTCTGCTCACGTGGTTCCATATTTCCAGTTCCACTTCCAGTTTTTCTTCTAAATAAGCCCAGTTTGCACGTCACACATACTTTGAATCACACAGAAGCTAAATTGTAGACAGAAACACAAGTAAAAGCTTCCCCAGCTAAACCAGAAGTAGCACTACACATGGTATTTATTGAGATGTAGACCTTTATGATCCCCTACTGGACAATTTGAGCCTTATTGTTAATTTCCCTCTACTGTCAAGGCAACTGTAATATGCATGGGAAGTGGAGATTTCACAAACTGCAATAATGTAAACAAAACTAGAGTCACCTTGTCAGTTTGAGACAACATTCATTTGCAAGCAATTATAAATAATTGTTTCACCCCACAGTTAGCCAATATGTTTTTCTTTTACTGTTAACATCCACTCCTACACTCTTTTGCTAGCTACAGTAGAGCTGTGGTGTCAAACTGTCAACCACAAAAAAATGTAGCGATTACATTTAGCGATTGTGACGCACCTTCCATGCATATTCACTTTCCATGTGTACTGAAGAATAGGACTGAAAAACAACAACTTATTTGCTACTACAAAGGACGTATGATATAGCATACCCATTGCTGGAAATGGGAGAGGACTGTAGCACTTGACCTTAAGTTCCAGTGTTTACAACAACACACAAAATGGTGTAATTATCAGCAGACTGTCCACATTAATAAAGCATATGTGGTTTGTATTCCCAGTCCGCTTTACAGCCTTTGCTTCTGTTCTGCCAAGTATGCAGGTCAGAGGGACACAGCCATTAAGAATTGCCTGCAGCATTTGTTGCTTCTATGCTGTGTAATGTGCCCCAGTAGGTGCAGTATGGTTGATTGTTTAGCTTCACTTCAACATCTTCAAAATATTGTGTGACTAGAGAAACAGACCAGGCATCTTTTCCTGCATCCGATGGAACTTTAGCCTTTACCAAGGTTTTAACAATGCGTTGTTCCTTGTGTATAATTTCCAGAAACACCACACAGAGAAAATGCTCTTGGCTAGTGGATGCCTCTACTTGTATGGACCTGAACCATGTACATGTACAGTACATTAATGGCTATATATTATGTACAATCAAATGTACGTTGTACATAGACCTATAATGGTGTACTGCGAGATTCTGGAAACTAGCATTAGCACAATCACTGGAAGTCTACAAGTACGGTAGCATACCCTAGTGTACCACTAACATTTAGCGGCCGCTGCCAACATACTGACTCAACTCCAGCCACTTTAAAAATGGGAATTGATGGAAATTATGTAAAAATGTACCACTAGCCACTTTAAGCAATGCCACTTAATACAATGTTTACATACCCTACATTACCCATCTCATATGTATATACTGTACTCTATATCATCTACTGCATCTTGCCATCTTTATGCAATACATGTACCACTAGCCACTTTAAACTATGCCACTTTATGTTTACATACCCTACAGTACTCATCTCATARGTATATACCGTACTCTATACCATCTACTGCATCTGCCATGCCGTTCTGTACCACCACTCATTCATATATCTTTATGTACATATTCTTTATCCCCTTACACTTGTGTGTGTGTGTAAGGTAGTAGTGTGGAATTGTTAGGTTAGATTACTGTTGGTTATTACTGCATTGTCGGAACTAGAAGCACAAGCATTTCGCTACACTCGCATTAACATCTGCTAACCATGTGTATGTGACTAATAAAATTTGATTTGATTTGATTTGTACCTGTAGACATCCAGTCATTGAGCTAACGCTAGTTAGCATTGGCTCTCGAATCTACCTCTAACTTCCTTCATACTGCACATAGGGACATTCAAATGGTATCCACGAGTTCATCGGACTCTTGGTAAGTAGAAAATGTATACTACTGGGTAAGTAGTAATTTCCAGAATCTCACAGTATTCCTTTAAGAACTACATGTTTTCACCATTGTGCATCCCAAATTTGAGGATTCTGTCAGTCTGTTCTTCCAGGGGAAGGTCCCCCAAACACTATTTGTGAAAAGGTAACATTTTGGAATCTGCTCTCTGAATTCATGGTCTTTGAGTAAAGACGGTGATATCTGCATCTCTTCCTTGAACGTTTTTCCACCAATTTTCTCACTGGGTGAGATATTTCTGATGGAAATCCATCTGTGTGGATTGCATCCATAACATTGGGTCTATGCTAGACTTCTCATAGCTGTGTGTCTTCGATCAGTGTTCGTCAGATCCACTGAGTTAAAGGTGGCCTGGAGTGTGCACCTGCAACCTGGCTGGAGAGATTCTACAACGTCAATGTTCATCAACCCAGGCCCCTTTAAATCAGCATGGCCCCCGAGTTCTGTGTGACTCTGTGACTCGCTCTCTACAGGGGATTGGGCCGCAACTCATTTAGATGCATTCTTTCACATTTGTATAGATATCTGTTTGCCAACTCTCCTATAACACACCAGCTGAATAATGATATTGCTTGTTTTTTTACTCCTCTTTGCACATCAAGAGCATCACGGTACTGCAGGTAACCCACTGTCTCTAAACTGAGATGAGAACTCAGTAGTTATCATGCGTCACCTAGGAAGTTGCAGGAAATTGGTACTTTTAACTCATCCCTTTGTCAGTTTATTGTGGAATATATTGTATGACAGAGACACTTTACGGTGTTATTATTACTGTGAAATGACTCCTGTAAGTACAGTGTAAAAAGTATTGTTCAAATCAGAATGGTAGATCGTGTATTTGATGATGCTCTCAGCTACACTTTCTGGCGTAGTCATTGGAAACAGAGATATCGTGAGTAAAACAACATCCTGTCTGGTGAAGCAATAAGGCCTTTATGTGCCTTGTTGTTGACGGCATAAACTGTCTGGCCAAGGTCTAGCTGTTTATTGAGGTCAGCGGTTTAACTTCAAATGGGCTCAACTGCTAGAGCAGAACTCTCTCAGGGATACAATACAGTTCAACACGTTGATCCATGTCTTTGGTAGAACAGTCATAAATAAAAACTAAAAATCATAAAAATGTTAGAAAAGGGTCTGGGAAGAAATAGTGTTGAATTGAGGTAATGGCTGGAGGATGATATTGTTTGTGTTTATATTTGTTGTCCATGGTACTGTATTGACATTAGTAAAGAAGTGAGTCAAATGTTGACATTGAATATTAACTATTTAAAAAGCAGAAATCATAGTACTAGGCTTGTGGAAATGACTCACACCAGTAGATATTTCTACTTTCTATGATGATAGATTACTGGCTATTCATTAACATTTTGATGCCCTTTATCTTATAAAAGTGTAATTTAAAAGTTTAGTCAGACATTTAGCTGGCCTGAGTTGATGGCCACTCATTACATCTTGAAAGCTGTGAAAAGATATTCTGTGAAAGAGCTGGGTTCTTTGAAAAGCATATCATTTTCTAGGCATCACCTTTCAGCGAGCCAATATCAAAATCATATCTAAATCAAAGTAGTTAATGTGAAAGCAGCTAACCTTGAATAAATATCTGTCCTGGGAACTGATCATGCGAAGATGAGCTGGCAAATTGCTGTCTTAACCATAATAAAGTGCTCAGTTTATGTAACCGGTTTAGCACCAACTTCAGATAACCTTTACCCCCCAAAATTATCCAGTATCTAAATTGCAGTGACCCTGGTGTGAATTAGTGATGGGCATTCCGAGTCTTTTCGGTGAGACGGATCTTTTGGCTCCGTMCAACTAAAAGAGCCGTTAATGTGCCTCCCAAACAGCTCTTCATTCAATAGTGCTTAAAATTGACATATAACCATGAATAATGTTACATTCCTAATGTCAAACCTAAAATGAGTTCAAATACATTTTGCGGCAGGTAGCCTAGCAGTTAAGACTGTTGGGCCAGTAACCAAAAGTCACTGGTTTGAATACCCGATCTGGCAAGGTGGACAAATCCTCCATTCTGCCCTTGACCACGGCAGTTAACCCCCAACAACAACTGCTCCCCGGGCACCGACGACATCGATTAAGGCAGCCCCCTGCACCTTTCTGATTGAGGGGTTGGGTTAAATATGGAAGGCACATTTAGGTTGAATGCATTCAGTTGTACAACTGACTAGGTATCCCCTTTCCCATTTTACCTGATGAAATGATTAGATTGCCTGCAAGAAAATAAGGATCTCTCCTCACTACTTATTGTTCATGCAGTGAGGAATTACCATCTTCAGAGTATGTTTTTATAACTTATGGTTGTCTCAAAAAACGGTAGTAGCAGTGTGCAAAAAATTGCTCTTTTACCGAAGCGATTCGGTTCCCGACTTCACCAAAAAGAGCAGTTAAAAAAGAGCAGGTCGTTCACAAACGACCATCACTAGTGTGAATGAATCTCACCACTCCCTCACAGTTCCACTCTATTCTCCATTCTGGTTGGATGATGAGTACGCTTGACTGAGATTTAGTCAAATGGTAGTCGTAGATAGAGTATATGTGCCACCTCAACCCTAACCGTTTTCATTTCCTCCCGCTCTCAGCTCATTATAAACCACTCCACTGTCATTTATATCCTCTTCCTGTCACCTGAAAGTGTGGAAAAAATATGCTGGATCTTCCTTTACATTATGGATGACACTGTTAGACTTGAATCATATTCCCTCAATCACAGGTTCATGAATTGACAGTTTAAACAGTGTGATCCCTCTGCATGACATATTGTAGAGAGCCTGATATCATGCATCATAGTTTTCTTCTCTCAAGTATGACTGAGTTGCATATTGGCTATCAGTCTTTACCCTGTGTCCTCCCACCCCATCACACAACAATATCATACAATGGCACATTTTCAAATACAGATATTCCACGTTGCATCTTTACTACATGAATCCTCTTGTCAAATGCAGTAAACATCCCCAGGTTGTAATCTCGATGTTGTGGTCTGAACCTTGGGAGCTACAATAACAGTTCTTTAACGTCAAAATGGCAAAGCACATTGTATTTTCTGCTGCTTTAATGTAGCTTTGCGACATACAGTACAATGGATATACACAACCWATAACTGTAATGTCAACAAGAGTAATGGTGTTATTAAATGCTTATAAATATATAAAGAGATGTTTGCCTTTGATTTATTTCATTAATTGTGTTGACCGACTCCATACGTCTTCACATTATATGTAGCGGATGTAAAAGGACGGTTTCAGAGATGGTTTCAGGGTCCTTAAGGAGTCCTCAGTGTAAAGCTAGTTCTGAATACTTAATAGAGAGCAGAGTAAATATTGGTTTGTAGGAACAGTCGTACTTTATTGACACACAAAAGCTTAATTTCCCATGCATTATGTAGTGAGGGAAGGAATGAGAGCATTGCACCGTAAGTCTGCCTTGCGCTCAGTCCGGTCAGTGACCCCAGAGACCTGTTACTGCCGACAGAACCATGCAGCAGACAGTCATAGCCCGCTGGCTGTGTTTGCGGTTGGCTCTTAACTCATGTGAAATTGATGCGAAGTGGACATTGATCCGTGTTGAAATGGGACGCCAGAAACAAATGGCAAAATCATTTCTTATCCTATGCAACACACCCGTCTGTGTCCCCAGTGCCGTGTCCCGAGCYAGTACGGCAGCTCAGACATGCTTATTGAAGGTGCGTACCACGGAGTGAAGGGTCCCCAAATAAGTGCTCTCCACTGGGCTTCATGGGGCTAAGGTAAGCTAAGCATGGAGGTGAAGGGGGTTAGCTGTGTGTACTCACTGGTCTGATTCTCGCTCCCCTCAAGGGATCTCTGGCATGAGCAGAGATGTTCKGCCCTGTCACTCCTTCAAGCAGGCACCTTTGGTCCCACATGGCAGACTGGTCTCATAGTCTAGACATAACATAGTAAATGTAAATCCGGGAAACTCAAATTAGTATGATATGTTTGGTATGGTTACATAAGTAACATTCTATCTTAAGGCAAAATCGAAAGAAGGGTGGTTGGTCGGGGTGGATGGGRAGGCGCATAACGTGAACGTCTAGAAACCCAAAGGTTGTGTGTTCGAATCTCATCACATACAACTTTAGTTTTTTAGCTAATTAGCAACTACTTAGTATGTTAGCTAACCATTCCCCTAACCTTTCAAATTAACTCCTAACCTTAACCCCTAGCCTAGCTAACATTATCCAGCTAGTTAACATTAATGTTAGCCGCCTAGCCACCCAGCTAACGTTAGCCACAACAAAGTGGAATTTGTACATTTCATACTTTCTGCAAACATATCATACGAAATGGATGATGGACATCCACAAATGAATACTTACCATARAAAATGTTTCATATCATGCCAAATGGAGTGTCTCTGATTTACATACAGAATAATACAAAATGCTCTGAGACCACGTTGCACATGGACAAGCAAACAGGTGTAGAGACGAACATACAGCTCACATTCAGTTTTTTGTCCTCATTTGACCCGAGATGTTTTACTTTTATGCCATAAAACTCCCTGAAAAGAGTGATATCATGTGTATGGATTTGACATTGCTATATTTCATCTGTTCACTATTGACCAATGATCCAATAAACCATGTTCTGTCATCCATATTCCTACCCAGTAAGATTCCAAGAACAGGTATATTTTCTTGATCGTTTGTCCATTGTAGTGTACACTTTCATCTGAAATGTGGCGTTGCTGAAAAGAGCCAGGCCATTGTGTTTACGCTCACATGGGGAGGAGGACGTCATGCAACAGAGTCCACAACAACTGGAGTCTTACGACAACACATCACGCCCCTGCCAACATGTACTGTAGAGCGCTGTGTAGAAGCATTAACAGAGGCTATCACTGTGTATGGCAGAGCTCTCCGACGGAGCCTCCATTGCCCGAGAGCAATGATGCGGCTTGCTTGAATGTGAGAGTTTGTGATGAGCCCTGTATCAGCAGGCAGTAGATGATAATCTCGCCGAGTCGACACTGAAAAGGATAATCAACCCGCTTATGGCTATCATGAGGACAACGTAACGGGAAGGGGAGGCAGAGCCTCTTTAATTATTAACATGCTGGCTCTGGTCTCCTCTGTGTGGGCAGCATTAACCTGCTGCTGGGCCATTCACAGATGGAGAGGCAGAGTGGGGGACTGCCATGCCCCTAATGGCCTCTGCAGAGTGGCAGCTAGCACTCAGGCCACAGAGAAAACCCATTTTCATGATCATTATTACAGCAGTACCTTCCAGATGTAAATGSTSKATTCAAGCAGGGAGAGATTTGTCCATCTGTAAACTGGACATTGCATCTCCCCTCTTGTTACAAGAGCACGACARTTTGTTTTTCGAAGACGTTAAKAAGTAGGAGGATCTGGCTATCCCGTTTTCTCATTTGACCTAATGCCTCTATTATTGCATTTTGTAGCACTCCTCACATAGGTCTTATTGAATACAGTTGTGGACCAAGAATATTCACATWAAAAAAAAAKAAAGACCAAACCTGAGGTAAATGAATAAATAACCTAGCTGAAAAGTTGAAGAATATATTGCATCTTCTCCAAATACCTCTACATCCTACTATCAATGTTGGAGTGTGGCATATTTTGCTATTGTGTGGAAACTTAACAATAMGATTTATCACTTCTGRTTGCTACATGGTGTGTGCTTGCTTGGTCTGTGAAGAAGGCAGATAGCAATTGAACAGAGTGTCTCAAGKAAATAGCAGATGCTGAGAAAAATAATTGAGTTGCTTTTGCCAGTTGCACRGCAATGACCTGGTATTGTTACAACACGGCACACACTTCTGAATAGGTTATATTTACTGACAACTATATATTCAAAGGATACTGTTTTGTCATATGAGGAAACACCACCTCTGATAGAGCACTTATGGCTGGCTGAATAGAGGCTCCTCTTGTACAGTTGACACAACACAAAGGTCTAATATAATTAAACACCATGGAGGGCTTTTATAATCAAGTGAGAGCATGAAAAGGCTAAACAACTGTTTCCATTTATGCGTTTCTTTAATATAAGTGATTTTGAAAATAACAGGCAGGATACACGTGTATTTACCCTGTGTAAATTAATGAGGGATGATTTTTTTTAAATCCAAGAAGAAAGCAAAAGAAGTGCTGCTCTATTTAAATATATAGTCCTAATGATCTTATCCCTGCATGCAGTGCTTCCCACTGACCCATTATATGGTGAAGAATAATTAGACTATTAGGGGTTTCAGCAACAAGTTCTAAGATTGCAAAGGTAAACTATACAGTACCTGGTGGTACCTGTATCACTGACTTAAGAGTAAGTGAGCACCTTCCTGACATCACTAGGGGCCCAGCCATGGGCTCTACACTAGCCTTATAGGGCATCAGCAGAAGAGGCTGCTGGGAGGAGTTATAGAAGGGCAGGCTCATTGTAATGAATGGAATGGTGTCAAACACGTTGTTTCCATGTGTTTGGTACCGTTCCATTGATTCCTCTCCAGCCATTACAATGAGCCCGTCATCCTATAGCTCCTCCCGCCAGCCTCCTCCGGGCAGCAGGTGGTCTCTCCTCTCCCCAGAGATGAATTAGTCTGGACATGGGGATGGCAGTGGTCTATCACATGCTCAGAGCAGCAGCAGCAGTAGATAGCGTGTCCCTGTCTGCATGTCTCTGTCTATCAGTCAGAATATTGACATAAATAGCAGTCAGGAGGTCCTTTGTTGCAAATGGTGGCAAGTAAAATACAATGAAAATCCCCAAAGTAAGAAACAAGGCGAAGAGGAGAAACATGAAACCCCCAGCGACAGCTCAATTATCTACACATCAATCAGCAGGGATGGGATTGGTTGGTAGACCGACYGATGTGGAGAGAAGTTTTGTGTTGGATCGATGGCCCAGCAGACAGTTCAGACAATCAACTCTACCATCAACACCAATTCCACTTCCCAGTGTTCTGCATMTYTAATGTTGTGTTACTTAACATGCCGCTGAGTGCAATGTCAAGTCTTATGGCCTTCCAGACGKAGTGCCCTATCACGACAAAACACATTTACAAAAGGAGCCTCCTTATTTTTATTCATTCAGCTCGGTTCAAAAGGCAATGATTTCCCCCATAATAATCTAATGTCAAAATGACTGACCAAAATGTCCAATCAATTATCTTGTCCTTGCTTTCTTTTTTCAATAAAATCCTATATTTAACCTTTTAAAAATGTACTGTACAAGATGTGAATATTAAGAACTGTCACTGGTTCACCKAATCATTGCCATATTATTCTACATGTTTCTTTGTAACACATATTGATGCATACTTCCAGACAGTGTGTGGGGCATATAAATAGAATGATTCCATTTCTATGGTGTGGGGTTCCATATTCATTGTAGAATTTAGCTGACCTCAGCAATGGAAGGCGCTTACCAGGAACAGTACTCAAATTATTTGAGTACTTGTACACAACTATTCAAATATCATTACCAATTCACAGTTGTGATAGGTCCATCCGTTTGGACTAAACCACAAATTGGTCTAGCTACATTTCACCACGATTACAGATCAGTTCATAGACATTAAAACCAGTAGATAGGAATACGTGGATGATGTCAGCACTATGGGAAAACTCCCGATGGCGCATGAAGCCAGGAGTATCTGAATTTGAAGGACGACAAATTGCTGAATGGCACCATATTCTTTTGCTAAGGATCATGGTCGATATAGTAATTTTCATACTGCCTGAGAGAGTCAACCGGGAGCCTCCTCGTAGTCTGCCGGCCCATGATTGGTTTGTGTCAGCACGTGGTCCTGTGTAACAACAAATGTATTAGTCTAAATGGATCACTATTTAATTAAATATCTAGATTTGAAGTGAAGTTAATTTATATATTTTTTGTCCGTTCTGGCGATCGTAATTTGCATAGGCTTTCTAGGGCAGACCAGGGCTTTTGGCACCGCTAGGTTGCTATGCTGTAGTTGCCCAGCAGAGCTCATGACTTGACAGAGGGGGCCTGGATCAGATCAGGTTTAAAAGTAATTAACCCAAAAATGGTTTGGTTGTTGGGGCTTGGTTCATTGAAGTCTTCAGTTACAGTACTGCATGTCTAGGAACAGAGATTTCACATCAGTCTCCAATGTTATTAACACCCCAGTGACCCTCGATTTGAAAACATCAGTCTCAAGTCGCTCCTTTTTGTACATCACAGAATAGACACGGGTGCTTTTAAGCATGAGTAATTTTCCGTGTGCAGCAATTTATCATGGTCTCTGTTTGCTGTGACCTCGGGCATCTACCTCTGTCATCACAGTTGTCTTTCCGTTCATGACTATTTCTGATACGGGGAGCTCCATTTTAATTTCAAATGAACAAATATCCCATGTCTCTATGCATTAGTCACCATCGATGCATCGGCTCTGACTTATTAGTCAACCTTACTCATGCAGGAAGATCCGTCCGTCTACAGTGGTTAGGAGAGGAAGTGTTTAGGAGATGGCGCCATTATTATTCACAACCAGCACAGCCGTTAGTAAAAGCCCATCTCAGCCAATTTGAAGTCCTCAAGATGTTTCCTGCCTCCATCAAGGGGGAAATGGCAGACTGCTGTGGCTCGTGCTGATGATGAAGAGCAAGATAAGGGTAGAGCGAGGCGACACTGGAAAGAAGGGTACAAGGGATAAACTGGAAGGCCTGAAGGAGAGAATGCAAGAAATTACTGCAACTGAAGTTGCATTTGTGATGATGGGGGTGACTTAAACTCTGTAAACTTTGATTCATTTTGCACCCCGTAGTCCTGTAAATTGTTGCATGATATTTAGCTGTGCCCCATGTGTTTTTATCTCTGTTATAAATCGTAGTGACCTTACTTAAAAAGTTGAATCAATTGTTCTAGTAAATAAAGACAATTGGATTGGTCTAAACGGTGGAGGATTAGAGGAGCAGCATTGAGTACACCTTTGAGATAAATAACCTCTTAAGGATGAGATCAATCTGCCTGCCACATGGGCAAAGTTTACCCTATAAAGTTCTTAGTTAACATTCAAGATATCCTGTTTGGAATGTTGCTCTGCACTCTGCACATAATCAAGAACAGCTGGTGGTGAGGAAATACGTATCTCAACATCAGTAGCAATCATCTCCGTTGACACGTCCTAATCAGTCATCAGGCTAAATGGTGCTAATAAATGCTTACCGGAATCAGGAAGAACCATGATTACTCATGCTGTAAGGTCTTGGGGGATATTAATGGTTCATACATTTGTTGTTTGTACCTTGATTTTAAGGTCACAGTTCAGTTTCTATCTCTGTTGAAGCTGTTTCACTTTTAAAGATAATAACTACATACCTGTGTGATATGCTAAGGAGACACAAATAGCTTGCGCTTGCCATCTGGATACTGCTTCTAAGAAATAAGCAGGTGAATTGTTGGTCCATGTCTTCATGCACCTCTAAACCAGTGGAGGCTCCTCAGAGGAGGACGGGGAGTTCCATCCTCCTCAGGGAATTTCATAAAAATAAATTAAACATTAGCCTTTTRAGATACAATTATATTCACATGTCCCAAAACAATTGATTAAAACACTGTTTTGTAATGAAGGTCTCCAGTAACCTCAGCAGCACTCTGTAGTGTAACACCATGGCATAGCCGGAGGACAGCTGGTATCTATACTTCTCTGGGTACAATGACTTTAATACAAAACCTAGGAGAAACATGGTTCTCACCCCATCACAGACTTACACAGTAGTTATGACAACTTCATAGTGATGTCCTCCAATCAGAGCTCTTGCAGCATGAATTGACATGTTGTCCATCCAATCAAAGGATCAGAGAATGAATCTAGTACTGAAAGCATAAGCTACAGCTAGCTAGCACTGCAGTGCATAACATGTGGTGAGTAGTTGACTCAAAGAGAGAAAGACAACAATGGAACTCTTCCAACTCAAGGTAAGCTTATGGTTTTATACATTTATTGCCATCTGGGCCTGTCATGCCAAATAGTGTCCCCCTCTACGTCACAGTGGGATTCGATGAGTTCTAGCTTCTGTTGATAGGGCTGTTGCTAGAACTTGCAACATTCTGACCAGATTACATAATTAACCAAAGCGTCCGTTGTTATGCTGGTTGCTTGGCTCTATTTTACCACGTGGTTGACATTTGAGAAAGCAAGAAAATTGTAGTTATGCTAAGCTTCTAAAAAGGATGATGCGGGCAGTTCTAGTTCATTTTAATTTGTAAAAATCCAAATAACTTCACAGGATCGTCATTGTAAAGGGTTTAAACACTTGTTACGAATCCCTATGGCCCTGCAGTCTAAGGGAGGGATGGAAACGAGACCCATAACATAACGCATGCAAATTATAACAGTGAAAAGTTAGAACTAGTGAGAACTAACAACAYACAACTTAAATCTACCGTCAAACACTATTGGTTTATTTTTAAACACACGGTAAAGGGGGGCGGGAAAAGGGGCTGAGCTGGACCCAAGGAAAGAAACAAATATCCAAAAACACCCCTAAACTAGATTAGCCTACTTCAATACAGCGGGTGGTCCGCCCAGTTCTAACTAGGGTATTTAGACAAAGTATTCCTACGGGTAATGTCTACCCATGGGCGACTTGGCTTGGTACCCCCTTTTKCCACCATCAAACAAACAGTCATGAAGCACAACAATACATACTCACATAATTGCAGACAAATGTGACATGTAAGAACAAAAACCAAAAGAGAGATCTCTGCATACAGCGAGACAAAGAGAGTTTGAGACAGAGAGATTGAACCACAGAGAGATCGAGCTCCAGAGAAAACAACTGACTGGGTTTTTAAACCAAGGGAAAGGGGATGTGATAGGGTAAAAGAAAAGGAGCAGGTGTCTTCTGATTAGCGACTGATTGGTGACTGATGATTGCCACCTGTGAGGGGAGAAGGAGAGAAAAGAAAATACACACACAGGATACACACTCAGGATACCTGTATCCGTAACAACACTGTTTCCTATGCTTGTTCAACGAACCATAAACAAATAATGAACATGCACCTGTGGAACGGTCGTTAAGACACTAACAGCTTACAGACAGTAGGAAATTAAGGTCACAGTTATGAAAACTTAGGACACTAAAGAGGCCTTTCTACTGACTCTGAAAAATACCAAGAGAAAGATGCCCAGGGTCCCTGCTCATCTGTGTGAACGTGCCTTAGGCATGCTGCAAGGAGGCATGAGGACTGCAGATGTGGCCAGGGCAATAAATTGCAATGTCTGTACTGTGAGATGCCTAAGACAGAACTACAGGGAGACAGGACGGACAGCTGATCGTCCTCGCAGTGGCAGACCACGTGTAACAACACCTGCACAGGATCGGTACATCCGAACATCACACCTGCGGAACAGGTACAGGATGGCAACAACAACTGCCCGGGTTACACCAGAAACGCACAAACCCTCCATCAGTGCTCAGACTGTCCGCAATAGGCTGAGAGAGGCTGGACTGAGGGCTTGTAGGCCTGTTGTAAGGCAGGTCCTCACAAGACATTGTTTCCTTACCGGCAACAACGTTGCCTAAGGGCACAAACCCACCATCGCTGGACCAGACAGGACTGGCAAAAAGTGCTCTTCACTGACGAGTCGCGGTTTTGTCTCACCGGGGGTGATGGTCGGATTCTCGTTTATCGTCGAAGGAATGAGCATTACGTCGAGGCCTGTACTGTGGAGCGAGATCGATTTGGAGGTGGAGGGTCCGTCATGGTCTGGGGCGGTGTGTCACAGCWTCATCGGACTAAGCTTGTTGTCATTGCATGCAATCTCAACGCTGTGCGTTACAGGGAAGACATCCTCCTCCCTCATGTGGTACCCTTCCTGCAGGCTCATRCTGACATGAGCCTCCAGCATGACAATGCCACCAGCCATATTGCTTGTTCTGTGTGTGATTTCCTGCAAGACAGGAATGTCAGTGTTCTGCCATGGCCAGCGAAGAGCCCGGATCTCAATCCCATTGAGCATGTCTGGGACCTGTTGGATCTGAGGGCTAGGGCCATTCCCCCCAGAAATGTCTGGGAATTTGCAGGTGCCTTGGTGGAAGAGTAGGGTAACATCTCACAGCAAGAACTGGCAAATCTGGTGCAGTCCATGAGGAGGAGATGCACTGCAGTACTTAATCCAGCTGGTGGTCACACCAGATACTGACTGTTACTTTTAGTTTATGTCTCAGTTGTTGAATCTTATGTTCATACAAATATGTACACATGTTAAGTTTACTGAAAAAACACAGTTGACAGTGAGAGGACATTTCTTTTTTTGCTGAGTTTAGTTTTAGTTTCCCTAACACTGATGTTTTTCTCTTTGTCTTCCTCATGTTACCTCGGTGGAAGCCAACAATCTTCTCCAGTTGGAGCAGTTGGATGGTCGACCACTGGAAGCACTGACGCCCTACACTTCAGTGAAGCCCAATAGACAAAGTATGTTAAGCTTTGGTTGACATTTGAGAAAGCAAGAAAATGGTAGTTATGCTAAGCTTATAAAAATGTACCTCTTCAATTCACCTCTCCAAATGACTGTAGGACCGTCGACTGTCCAAGCCCCCCAGGAGGTATCCCATCCACCAGAACCAGTGAGTTCGGATCAGTCTGATTCTCTGTGTTCTGAGTTGGAGGYGGACCAGCTTGAGGCTATACCTTCTAAAAGTGTTGACAAGTACATATCTTCCATTTATAACACTGCACCAATCCATCAATTTTTTTCACCGTAAAGTGCAACCTTTGTGTTTGCTTGTTTACGTCTTTGTCTCCTACCGTTCCTTTTAACTCTGCTCCTGTTCCCCAGGACCTAGGGGTTCTGCCCAACACTCAGACTTGGATCCACCTGATGTCATCCATTACCAACCACCCTCCAACTTTTCATTACATCGTCTACAGCTACAGTTGTTGTCCTTTTGTCATTATTTGCTAAGAAAGTTTTCTTGCTCTATCATACTGGGCACATAATATGTGAGATACACAGATTAACTAAAAACACAAGCACTGCAAACACTCTGAACAAAGAGAGCAGCAGTGCCTGGACTTTGCAGTCTCCATCTTCAAGTCCCCCTTCTGAGACTGGCTGCATGTTGAGAACAAGTGACAAGCAGAACCTCCCACCCACACAGCAACCATCTCTTCTATATTCCACACACCAGAATTCAGTATTTTAGTCTATGATTGCCATGTGAGTGCACAAAACAATCTGTGAAAATAAATTAATGACAACTGTACCAAAAACTATCAAAGTTCATGCATTAAAATCTGAAATATTGCCAGGTTGGTTTTCACAGCTGTTTCACAAGGTGTTCAGTATTCTAAGTTGTAAGGTATCCTTTGATGATATGTATTTGTTTCACATTATTAATTGTTGTATCCTAGGACCTACATACACATACATATATATATATATATATATATATATATATATTCAATCACAAGGGTGTACTAATGAGCTATGTGAGATATTTTATTTTTTATCATAATAGAGAACTACTGAAACAATATTATTTTAGTGTAGATAAGGGAAGGGCAGGTTAAAAAAAAAGCATGACAGCCAGCCAGACAAGTCAGTGTATGAATCAAACGGATTTGCATATAAATGGAGTGGAAATTAGCTGACTTCGTGATCTGTAAGGTAAGTAACTTTAATGTGTCAAGTAGATGTCCGAAACGTAGCAATATTTAAGACATGGARTTCATGTTGTAATGTTAACAAGTTATCCAAAAGTAGTTRGAATTAATGTTTTCATTTTATTAGCTAAACAAAACMTAAAAACTGCAACATTTTTGCGGAAATCAGCCTTGCTTGCATAGCGATGATGAAAATAATGTAATTTAGGCTGTAATGCTCTCCAAAATTCTAATCATTAGGTGTTGATATAGCAACAGACGCTACTAYTTTATCAAATCCCACTGTAAAGTAGAGGGGGACACTATTTGGCATGACATGCCCACCAGGGTAACTGCTAGCTGCACACTGTACTGCATGATTGTAGCAGGTTTACTAACACATTAGTTCTAGTAGCTATGTTGACTATGACATTAATGATGTAGGCTGTGTTTAGCAGTTATCAGTTATGATTTTTATTTAACCAGTTAAGAACAAATTCTTATTTACAATGACAGCCTACCCCAGTCAAACCTGGGCCAATTGTGCACTTATGGGACTCCCAATCACAGCCAGATGTGATGCAGCCTGGATTTGAACCACATTGATACTGTCTGATACCTCTTACACTGAGATGCAGTGCCTTAGACCGCTGCGCCACTCAGGAGCCCTGATATAAAGGTTTGGTTTGGAAAGGTTTTTTAGCCTGGTAACAGACAGCTGATGTGGTGTGCACTGAAGTCCACAAGCGAAGGGAAAAGGTAAGAGTAGGAGAGCACGTAGATGTGAGAAGTAATTATACAGCGATCAAAGGGATCATGCTGTTTGTATGTGGCTGCTATGAAAGGGAACTGTGTTTGCGTGTGATCAGGGGTGTAATCATTCCGCCGATTCTGTTGAAAAACATTTCTTAAACGGAAGCAAACTGTACCAAAAGAGGACAAACATACCTGAATTTGTCCAATAGAAACTCTTATTTGCAACTGTGGGACTAATGATTACACCCTAGATCAGCTCGATGCATGCAAGAGTGTGGCAAGAGTGTGGCGGTATTGAATGTGTCAATGTCTGTCACCTTGATTACTAAAATGTATCTCGACCTGTTGTAAAGTTGTAAAGTTTCATTCATAGGCTAGGTTGTAGCAACCTCCTGATGGGGATAGGGAAAATTAGAGTATCATSTATTAGCCTAAACCTATCGTTGTTACATTGAGCTGGGGGAATGGAATATTCCCCCAGTCATTCAATATGCTGTAATAGAAATAAGGCCATGCTAAAAAATAATAAATCGCCCTCCCTCATCTTAAACAGCTCTACGCACTACAAAGCATATAGTAGGGCAGAGTTACATTCATTTCCCGATGGAATCAGATWTCTAAGGGATGCAGAATGTTTGCTAGTAGTGTTTCACTGATTGAACATTGATAAACAAGACAACCATGATCTATAGACAAGATAGTCCATTATTATTGGTGAGTTCCTCACTAAACGGTAAACAATTAATTATTCTGCAGTGTTGGAATGGCATGATGAATGATGAATGATGAAATGCCCTGGAATGCTGCTTATCCTGTGAGGAAGAGGCTGTTGTCATATGTGTTTGAATTTCATTGATGATTGCACAGAGCAGCTCTCTGGATCTGGCCTTGGAGCACAGCCATGTGCTGGTGATGTACAGCCAATTCAGACTGGCCGTCTGCTCCAAGGCTCTGGGGGCTACATGCACCTGTGTCTCTGTGAAAAGGTCCGGAGCCCATTCAAATGACATGTTGTGGGATGACCGGAGGGTAGTGTTTTCCTGCTCTTGAGGTCTGTAGTGCTGTGGCAAGGTGTGGTTTGGAAATATAGACACGTTACTATGAGACATTATTCCTAATATTGATTCATATAAGATGCTGTATATAGCCACTTATCCACTGTATACAGTATGCATAAAAAATGGTGATCTATAAAGAGGACAAGTGTTATTTAATAACTTTGTAAAATATATGAAATCCCATACAACGCATACAGTTTAAAGGGGAATTTCACCCTGGAGGAATCAGGGCTTGTTTTCATCATGTCGGAGGCATTTCTAGGTCAGTGAGATGTTTCACACATAATTGTCCAGGAGGAAGGCAGGTCTGGGCTTCCACACTGAATGATACACTCTATGATGGCTTCCGGTGTATTCACCCTTTCATGCAGTGAGTTACAAATATCTCTAACGGTCGCCCCAGTGAGAGTTTTTTTATGCACGTGATGTTAGAATGTTCTCTCCATTCCAGAATGTGATTGTTTAACAGTACATTTAATCCGCGCTGCCCTCAAACCAAAGCACGCAGCCTGTTTTTATTTATAGGCTGTTTTCAACATGTCCATTTTTTATTATTTTCTAACAAGTTTTTATTTCTAATAACAGTTTGAATTGAGGTGTGTTCCGCCTCATTCATTCACATAAAAGTAGTCATTTACTTTTGTCTCCTTTTGAAAGACATTGCTAATGCTACAGTTTAGCTCATTAGCTACAAACACTGAATGGCTCAGAGGGAGAGGTTACGTGATTTACTGCCTGCACGTGCCATTTGTATCAATAAATCAATATCAGAAAATGTTTTGTGTGGTACTGTTGATATATTTACTATTTRATTCACGTTTTTCAATTACCGGTGATAAATCATGCATTCCGATTTTTTGCATAGATTGTAATGGGCACATAGTATGTGTGTAAAACAATTTTTTGAAGGTTGTACTGATTATGATGAGCTAAYCTAATTCCAGCAATGTGTGTGGAGCCATGTTTGTTGACATACAATGCATTCTGGGTTTCACYTGGTCGTCTGTCGTACCAAAGATGCTATAACAAAATGAGGTGAGTAAGGGTTCACWATTTTTTTMGAGAACTTCAGGAAGTGAATGGTGGGATGTGAACAATAGTAGARGACACACCTTCAAAATGCATACTATAAACAGACCAAACTCATTTAGTCTTCTCTTATTATCTTTGGTMTCTGTGAGGAAAAAAAGCATCGCTGCGCGCTGAAACTAATCGTCGGATTACTTTCGATTTCTAGAAAGTGTTTTACTCAATTATTTTGATCAACGGTGAGCTCACCCGTGATGTGATTAATTATACATAGTAATTGCTATTAGCTAATTCATATTGTAGTTTACGTCAATCTTTCCTCAGTTAGCGCTAGGACAAATGTAGCCTACATTTTTTCGGTTAGGATGATTGTGTTATGCTATAGATACTTCTGTGAATATTGTTAGGATTTATGTTTATGCACTATAGCCCGCTACCATATTGTTTGAAGATGAATTTTGTTTTGTTACACACACACACAAACAATACAGATGTATGTGTGTAAAGACTGATAAACAGAGTGACAGGCTGTAAAAGCTGTGGTCAATCTGGAGAGGGGAGGGGTGCATATCTCTAAGCCAACCAGGGAGGGTAGAGCACTGGACAATACCATATTAGGAACTGTTTGAGTGTAGAATCSACGGGAAGACACAAGACGGATCTAATRTACCCAACAACCAGATGCGGACAGAGGAGAGCACTAAGGGACTTGGACAAGTCCGAGTGCCAGCATAGGCTGGGCAAAGTTTAAACCGCGCTCAGCCTCTACTGTGATAGGCCAACAGACGCGTTTGAACTACGTCACACGGTATAAGAACAGCTGTTTACGTATCCTGCCAGTTCCCTGTTCTACCCTGCGCGGAGATACATGAACCCGTATATACGAAAATTGCATTTGCCATTTATTGTTTGCGTTAATTAAACATAATTAAAGTTATCAGACCTTGCTTTTTATTTATCCTGATACCGGATGTTACACGCAGCGCTCACAATATTGAAACATTGCATCCAAAAATAAACTGCTCACATTCTGTACTGTGATGTTTGCTAAATAGTTTCTGGAAAAAGTGTGGCCAACTCAAATGCTGATTGTTGCGTCATTCGAAACCTTGGTGTGTAAGTAGTGATACTGGTGTGCAAAAGAGCAAAGAAAATAAAAACAATACGGGGATGAGGTAGGTAGATTGGGTGGGCTATTTACAGATGGACTATGTACAGCTGCAGTGATCGGTTAGCTGCTCAGATAGCTGATGTTTAAAGTTAGTGAGGGAAATGTAAGTCTCCAGCGATTTTTGCAATTCGTTCCAGTCACTGGCAGCAGAGAACTGGAAGGAAAGGCGACCAAACGAGGTGTTGGCTTTGGGGATGACCAGTGAGATATACCTGCTGGAGCGCGTGCTACGGGTGGGTGTTGTTATCGTGACCAGTGAGATAAGGAGGAGCTTTACCTAGCATAGACTTATAGATGACCTGGAGCCACTGGGACTGGCGACGAATATGTAGTGAGGGCCAACCGACTACAGCATACAGGTCGCAGTGGTATAAGGCGCTTTGGTAACAAAACGGATGGCACTGTGATAGACTACATCCAATTTGCTGAGTAGAGTATTGGAAGCTATTTTGTAGATGACATCGCCGAAGTCGAGGATCGGTAGGATAGTCAGTTTTACTAGGGTAAGTTTGGCGGTGTGAGTGAAGGAGGCTTTGTTGCGAAATAGAAAGCCGATTCTAGATTTGACTTTGGATTGGAGATGTTTGATATGAGTCTGGAAGGAGAGTTTACAGTCTAGCCAGACACCTATGTTATACTGATCGCACTATACATTTTGTGCATGTAGATATGGTTCTCCTTGTTTGATAGAGCCATTGGACGTCGTCTTTCAGGCATGTTCCTATCAGCGGATTCATGGCTAAATATACAATCTTACACATTTTTTCCAGTCTCTGTAAGACTACAACTCGATGGGGCTGTGCTTCGTGCTCGGGCCCTGTCCCTCCCCCAAYGCAGGCTTTTTTGAAAGGGAGGCGAACACTAACAACACAATCCTTAACTAAAAGAACTGACCAGACCGCAATGGCTTCAAGTGATTCCTCTCATCACCACGAGCATTTTTTGATGTTCTATTAGCTACACGGTGACATTCAACCATACATGTTTCAACTGGAATATAACGAAGAGGATTCAAAACAAAGAGTTGGATTGAGCTAGAAGCTCATCTACAGCTGATGCCAGCACCAAGAGTGCAGATGACTAATAGTAAGTAAGTTATTTTTTCCTGCAAGCCACATAGCTAGAGGTTTTATAATTGGGTATCTATTGTAAAACCTCTTCTCTTTTTAGTCGTAGATTGGCCACTAAACAGCAAGCTACAATGTTACACCCAGTCACCTAAAGCTAGGGTTTACCAGCAACATCCGCACATGACTGGAGTTGGCTCGCTAGTTAGCCTGGTGCCTGCTAACTTGGTATGTGCCAAGCCTTGCATTTGTAACTTCTTAGCAAATGTGTAACATCAGTCATAATCATAACCAATGTCAACCCTCGTCAATTATGTTACATAGCTAGCTAGTAAAATGATTTACAGTGACTAGTTTTGGCAAATCGGTTAGGACATRTTTGCATGACAAGTAATTTTTCCAACAATATGTTTACAGACAGATTATTTCACCTATAATCCACTGTATCACAATTCCAGTGGGTCAGAAGTTTACATACCCTAAATTGACTGTGCCTTTAAACAGCTTGGAAAATTCCAGAAAATTATGTCATGGCTTTAGAAGCTTCTGATAGGCTAATTGACATCATTTGAGTCAATTGGAAGTGTACCTGTGGATGTATTTCATGGCCTTCCTTCAAACTCAGTGCCTCTTTGCTTGACATGGAAAAATCAAAAGAAATCAGCGAAGACCTCAGGAAAAAAAATGTAGACCTCCACAAGTCTGGTTCATCCTTGGGAGCAATTTCCAAATGCCTGAAGGTACCACGTTCATCTGTACAAACAATAGTACGCAAGTATAAACACCATYGGACCACACAGCCGTCATACCGCTCAGGAAGAAGAAGCGTTCTGTCTCCTAGAGATGAACATACTTTGGTGCGAAAAGTTCAAATCAATCCCAGAACAGCAAAGGACCTTCTGAAGATGTAAGTCTGCACAAGGTGAAGGTAAATTGGCCAAAATATTTACAAGCGGATGTCCAAGATAGCTCAATTTACAGTAAGCATGGTATAAACATGAATTGGGTATGGTTTGTTATGGGGTTAGAGGTAGCCTGAGTAGAGAGCCTGAGGACCACAGAGTACCTTCCAGACCATGTAATCAATTTAGTCTACCCCTCTTCTCTTTTAACTTTGCTTTTTGTAAAACTCAGGTTATCTGGAGTCGTCACACTATGGTATAATGGCATTCGCAACAATTAGATGTGCATTCCGCCACCTACTCTGCAGGTGGATAATAAGGATCCCAAAAAGGAAAACATTGGGGTAAAAATAAATACAATGCAAACTACCCAAAAATATCAACCAGATTTTCTGTAAAATCTCATTCTAATCAGGTCCCAAAACAGGCTCAGAAGCCTCCTGTGAGGGGGGGACATTTCCTAGCGACAAAAGTTATTGTAGTGCTTCTGCCGCGAAGTCTTGGAGCCCCAAAAACCTCTCGGCTGCAGATATGATATCCAGCTTCTAGGACTTCTTAGACACTTGTGCTGTACAATTAAATCACTGGCTATAAATGTCACAAAATCCACCTTCACAATGTGTGTATCCAGATCACCTGATTGACTTAAAACACTAGCAACTGGTTGCAATGCATCCACTGCCATATCTTCAACACTATTGTCTCTTCGATTCTCTTTACCGCCTCCAATTAGTAGATCCGCTGCGCAGACCTGATCCTTGACACCTCGACCTCCCTCACCCTAACAGGGCACTCAAGGAAGTCTGGAGTATGAGCCCCACCACAGTTGCAACATTTTAAATTCAGATTCTTCAATATCATACTTCTGTCTGCAAACATATCCTTTACAATTTCCACACTGCAATGGTTTGGACACAAATGCTCTCACCGCATACCTCACATATCCACGGTTCACATATTCAGGTAGTCTCCTCAAACAATAATAGAGACAGGATTTTCTCTTTCCATCCATTTACCATAGGTCATGGTTACCAGGCGACATGCACTGACCACTCCTGGGATTTTCTGACAAAGGTACTCATCACCTGTGACCAACCGCATTGATTCGGTCTTAGGTAGCAAAATTTGAAAGTGTTTTTTACATTGGATAAAAGCAGAGACACAGAGCTACAAAATGGTATTTCATACACTGCATTTGAGTAACAATGGGAAAGTGATTCTGCTTTGAACGTTGATCAACTTGTAACCTCACTTTTGAGAAAATMGCCTTTGAATGTTTTGGTACCTATTGMAGAGCTCTTCGTCTGCACCCGTTCAGCATCGTTCACATCCTCTTAAGCTTTAGCTCCACCAATCTCTTTAAGGGTTGATCCGAGCTTTCTGTCCTAACAACATCAGTCAAGCACCCAAGCTAACAGTTGTCACAGTGACATTCTATTAAAATGGACACTTGCATAGTGAAGTCTTTCGTTAAGACATGTAGCTAGCTAAACAATGAACCATAATCACAATTRATGACATTACTACKSTGCATGAATSTGCAGCAATGTTAGCTAGCTAATATTAGGCTATAACAAGCAAAGCAAATAGCTCTGAGATACGAATAATAAGATCTGCTTCTAGTCACCTTGATTGAATCCACCTTTCCCACTTTCTTCACAGTCCTCGATATTACAAATGGATTTCCCAAATGAATCTCCTTGTTCAGAAAACGCAGTTGAATAAGAAATCCATTATTGGACCAGTCCTTGCTCATTTTGTTCCATTCTTTGATTTCACTATTTTCCATTCATTATCACACACTTCACTTGCCGCCCATTTCCTCCTTCTCCCTATATGGAGTCATTCCACAGTGCCCTGCTGAAAAATACCCCAAAGTGTTTTGGGTACACAAGCACAGGCATCCCAATTCTGATATTTTTTTCACTAATTGGTTCTGAAAAATATCTGACGTGATTAAGACCAATTAGTGGAAAAAATATCAGAATTGGGCTGCCTGTGTAAACGCAGTCAGTGAGGCTCAGCATACAACCATGTATAACACACAGGAGGCTGCTGACGGGAGGACGGTTCATAGTAATGGCCGGAACGGAGCAGATGAAAACCATGTGTTTGATATCATTCCACTCCAGTCATTACCACAAGGCCGTCCTCCCCAATTAAGATGCCACAAACSTGTGGTAGAACAGGGGTCTCCAACCCTGTTCCTGGTTAGCTACCCTTCTGTAAGTTATTTCGCTTCAACCCCAGTTTTAACTAACCTGGTTCCGCTTATCAACCAGCTAATTATAAGAATCAGGTGTGCAATATGGATATTTTCCATCAGTCTTTGAAATGTCTGCCCTTATGGATTCACAGAATATATTTATATAAGCTGTACGGTGAACTGTAGCATCAAACAGATGCTCGACATTCAGATATCCAAAGAATGTTTGTCTAATTCTAAAATACAGGGGAATGTTCACTATTTAACGCTAACTCAAGAGAACTGGGTATTCAACAAGAATGTTATATGGTAAAAGTGACATACAAATAAAATAATATGAACAGTGTAGTTCAGTGTGTCTCTGGTGTAGAGACACACAAGTGCAGAGAACTGCAGCTACAGATTGTTGCACCAGATAATGTGATTAACCCAAAGATTTTTGACGATGTCATGTCCATTTCAAGTCTTCTCTCATTGATCGAGACAGGTGGGTGTCCACCCCAAAGTACTCCATGTCATGATGACAGAGACCTGTCTCGATCAATGAGTGAGAAGACGAAATAAACACGATGGCAGCACACATATTGTTGGATTACTTTATGGAGCAATTTTATTTTATTTATTATAATAACAGAGCATTTTCTAAATTAAAACTGACCCCCTGCAACTGGACAAGGACATTTTATGCGACTCGTTTCCCCGAATCGAGGATGAAGACAGCGTCGCCAAGGTTGGTCGAAGAATTCTCTGTGCTACACAAAACAGCACCTATCCTGTAACTACCAGTAATGAGAACTGGTGATCAGCAGATGGGAGAGCTGGTCATGAGGAAATTGCCATTCCAAAGAAACATACAGTAAGTTCAGGGAATACTTGTAAAGCTGTGGGAGGAGCGTTATCATGATCTAACTGCCATTCAGTTTCTCATGAGTCATCTACTTGAAATCCAGCATAATGTCTAATCCCTCAAGAGGGATACTGTTCTGCTACAATGACACACGCAGGCAAAATAAATTATGTTTCTGTATTTAGAATCCACTCCAGGAAAAAATAACCAGACACCACATGTTTTTTTCTGTAAGACAAAAAAAAATACACAGTTTGAACAGCAGCTGAACCGTGCCAGCATAACATTAGGGTAGACTAGTTGAACATGCATACATGTGTACAGGCACAGATATTACATATACAACAATATCTAGCCTAATAGAAAGAAATATGGCATAACCCTCAACCTTTGAGTGACCAGACCGTACAAATGAGCGTAGGTAGGAAGATAGTATCTACCTACAGCCATGTCTATCAGGCATGCTTAGGCAAGTATTTTTTATAGTAAAACCAGCTTCAGGTTGAGATTTACAACAGTAAATTGTTGTATTATTGTTTCCTAGTAAACTTAGCTAGCTTGCTTGATAAGCAATACTTGTTTTTCACATCTGATTGGAATACTATCTTGCATCATGCCTATAATTTTGTGAGATTGAAATGCATCCACGGTCATTACATAGCTAGCTAGTAAAATTATTTAGTTGCTGATGTTACACGTTTGCGAAGAAGTWAAAAATGCACCAGGTTAACTAGCTAGCCAAATCCAGTCATGTGCTAATGTTTGCTGGTAAACCTAGCTTAATGTAGCCTGGCGAAAGTAAACACAGCACAGTACAAACTATTTTGGGATGGTTTATTCTGTCAAAGCTTACATTTAAAATAGGATAATGTAGAAGGGAAATCACCCTGTAAAGTAAAGTCCAAATCACAATCAAATGAAATAAATCTGTTAGTAAAGTGCATACAACCAATCTGAGTACAATAAGTACAAAGTGAAATGCATAAACGGTAGTGGCTCTGCTTTCTATAGAAAAACAAGAAAATACAGAGACCACAATGTTCAGTTAGAATGGACTTCTAACATTTCAGATATCTGGGTACAAGATGTCCATAAACAAAATTACATCTTGCATGAAAAACAAAAATAAATTTTGTCATAAAACAATATGAATACTTACAAACAAACACACTGTCCACGTGATGCCCTAACCCCACATGGAACGGTAGATCATCTCACCCATAATGCACTGGGAGAAATGTCATATTAACAGATAAGTTACAATTCAAAAATGAAACAAAATACAACACACTGAATGAAGCTTCACACGAAACAGAATGTAATTCTGATAATTACTCACGCTTCAAATAATGTTATCAACGCCACCACGTGGTCCTGAGAGCACTGGTATTCAGCTGGCAAGAAGCTAACATCCTCATGTCAATCTGAAAGTATCAACAGGCTAACATGACCATCTGGCATAAATATTAAAACAAACTCTTCGAGTAAGATTTTTTTTAAAGTATTATTTACCCACCTAAAGTAACGTTGGACCCACGAAGGATTTCAACAGCTCTCCAGTGTAATTGCTTGCTCTCACTCTTCACACACTGTGCATGCGCAATCCCATAACTGCTTGCACACCTCATTTATGAATCTCTTAAAGGGACAGTGCCACTAAGTGGATATAAATGAATACAGCTACGCGCTTTTACCACCTGGCTACATTTAGGTGGCTGGTTGTAGTTTGCTGTATAGTAACTAGCCATATCTATGACTAAAAAGAGAAGAGATCTCAGATTGTAAAAGCTCTTCTCTTTTTAGTCATAGATATGGCTACCGGTAATTGTTAGCTAAATTTCCCCCCACTGTAACACAGTAGTATGTTAGCCAGTGATACACAACATGGGTTGCAGTAGATTAACTAAAGTTAGCTAGGTGGCTTGCAGGAAAAATAACTTACTTACTATAGCTAGGCACCATATTTGTCATCTGCTCTCTTGGTGGTGGCATTGTCTGTAGCTGAGATTCTAACTTGCCCTGCCTTCTAACGCGCAAAGCCCTGACCTGCCTTCCTCCTGGGCATGTATGTGTGAAACACATCTCACTGTCCTAGAAATGCCTCAGACATGATGAAAACAAGCCCAGATTCCCCCAGGGTGAAATTCCCCTTTAATATAGTAATGACTATATGCAGTGGCAGAGTCAGGGTGAAATGTCCTRTTAAGTTACAAGGCAATACTGACATTAACATAGCATCCACAATCTAGGCATACAGATCCGAAGCTAGTTTGGAATTCAGTGGTGACTGTTGCAACCGAGGACAGACGATTTTTACGAGTGTCAGCCCTCTGCGGTCCCCTTCTGTGAGCTTGCGTGGCCTACTACTTTGCAGCTGAGCCGTTGTTGCTCCTAGACATTRCCACTCCACAATAATAGCACAGTTGACAAGGGCAGCTTTAGCTTTAGCTTTAGCGGGGCAGAAATTTCACGAACTYACTTGTTGGAAAGGTGGCATCCTATGACGGTGCCACGTTGAAAGTCACTGAGCTCTTCAGTAAGGCCATTCTACTGCCAATGTTTGTCTATGGAGATTTTTTGTCTATGGAGATTGTTTGTCTATGGAGATTGCATGGCTGTCGCGTATACTCCCTCTCCGGCTTCTAGGTCATCAGGCTGCTGGTTATCCCGCACACCTGTCACCATTGCTCGCGCACTTGCACCTCATGACACTCACCTGGACTCCATCACCTCCTTCTCCTTCAACTCCTCCATCTTCCCTATATCTTTCACTCCCCTTGGTTCTTTCCTCAGGTGTTATTGACTCTGTTGTTTGTGTTTCGTGTTAATTCATTAAAGCACTTACTCCCTGTACTTGCTTCCTGACTTTCAGCGCAATTGTTACAATGGCTGTGTTTTCGATTTTATACATCTTTCAGCAACAGGTTTGGTTGAAATAGCCCGGATTTAACCAATTTGAAGTGGTGTCAACATACTTTTGTGTATATAGTGTATACTGTTTAAGAGTCGAGAGATGGTGGACTTAACTCCCAGATCAATTAAGATTCAATTATGACAGAAAATACACTTTCCTCTAAGGATAGACAAGCTTATCTGGCACATAAATTAATGTTTGAACAGTTGTCGACTGAAGAAGGAAGTTAAACACATGATAATTGATTTTCATTTGAAGTTCTTTTTCCACTTATGACTCCCCGTATGTTTTGTGGCAGTCATCATAGGGATAGTCCTAAACTAACTGTTAAGTGGGTGACAACGCTTCAGTGAGTGTGTGCCACACAATCTCTCTCCTCCGTATTTGGTTTGGCGGTGTGCAAAAACATCAGTCAATTGGGACATTTTACATATGATGATACAAGATGTATATTAGAGTGCTTCCAAAACCATTTTCATTAACCAAGTCACCCCAGCCCTTAGATCTTAATTTCTGAGCCTACTGCATTATTATAGGATTTTGATTTCTTCTATTTGGTCTGAAAATACATTGCAATTTGTCACCCTGTTACTGTCTCTTGCTATGCACATTCATACCACATCAGCTCTGTAGATGCTTGAGGACTGCTCCTACAATAGCTCGCTACAGACTTAAGACTCCCACGCTTGTGGCAAACTGTTCAACTTTTAAGCCCATCCCTTCTGATTGAGACCGAATGCTGTAGCTCCCTCAGTCTAATTGACGTATTGGTGAGCAATGACTTACAGTGGAGAGTTTTGGAGACAGGTCCCTGAAGGGAATATCAAGGAGAACTAATCAATATCGATAGCAACTGCCCAAATTAGAGGAGAAGACTGTAGGGGCTCCCTGCTTAACAGTCTGGAGGCATCAGCCTCTTTGAGTTGGTAGGTAGCAGTGGGGTTTTTAATAACACCGAATCCATAAGCAGTGCCTGCAAACCTTGTRGAGTAAAGTTATTAATTGGGTATGAACAATGCCAAACTGCCATGTGTAGTGTTGTGGGGCACTGGCAATTTAAACAGGGCCCAGCCATTTCCCCTGGCAGAAATCCCTGTCCACATTGTTTTAATGCTCGACAGTATTTATCCAGTCTATTGTCAGTCTGAACATACTGACTCTGGTTAACACCCATTCTTGGTACAAATATTTGCTGGTACATCAAATGGAACAGTCAGATGGTACTGCACCTCGATTCTGTGAATTAGTACTATGAATAGCCAAACCCGGAGCTTAACATCTCTTTTGAGAGCTCAGTATTATGGTGAGTGCAGTCTGGATTGCAGCAATTAGAAGGCTTATTTCAGCTGCTCATTATGTAAGGCCAGGATGTTTCTGATAGCCTTGTTAACTGTTGTCAGAGTCCAGCTTTGATCCACCTCATATCCCTTCCTATTCATTTGGAACACTGTTTGAATTCTGAAGTCTCTCCCATCTTCAGCATTTCAAAGTGTGTGCACTGCAAGTCCATCCCTAGAGTGAACGTGGTCTTCTACAAAGAAGCCATGCGGTTGTTAGTCATTTGGGATTCTCAGTTGAATTCACACACAGGACTTGGTGTTTTGCAGACAGACATGCTGGCTGTGTTAGTGTGTTGGTGTTGGCTGTGTTTTGTTTCCTCCCTGGCTGGCTGCAACACAAGGCAGGCAGGGTGCCTCCCCACAGTTGACCCATTAATCTTCCTGAGGGTGGTAATGATCACTGTCTAGCTCCCCTCACAGCCTCGCTCTCACACTCAATACTTCCTGTTTGATGTTCAAATAATTAGAGGGGGACTCATCCTAAAGTTCAGTCTTGTTAGAGTCATCATATTGAGGGAATGGGGACCAATGCAGATCAGGTCTTTGAAAGCTGCCGTCTTATACAATCAGTCCTACAATAAGACCTCAAACCTCAGACAATTCTACGTTGTTGAGGTGAAGAGACTGAGAACCACTAAACGAAGTTATATCGATGAGTGGGGTTGAGATGTTGTGCACTGACTGCAGTCGAGTTTAATGTCGGGGTTTTCAATTGAGATCTGGCCAGAATTAATGCTTCTGTGCTTGAGGGTTTATTGTTTCTGTAACTGCTCAAAAAGGTCACTGCTCAAAAAGCTGGGTTAACAATGGTGAGACATCCTACCAAGTGTTTACTACGAGGCAGAAGGTGTCACGACTCCCACCGAAGGCTCCCCTGCCTGTTCGGGCAGTGCTCGGCGGTCGTCGTCGCCGGTCTACTAGCCGCCACCGATCCCTTTTCCTTTTCTGTTGGTTTAGTCTTATTAGTTGCACCTGTTCCTTTTTGTGTTTCTTGATTTGTCTACTTAAACCTGTTAGGCCCGCTTAGGTTTGTGCGGGATTATTTGTTACTCTGTTGGTTGTGGATTGTGTTTCGTTTTTGTTTTCTCCGGACTAGTTGTCCTGTGTTTGGGCTGGTCAGTGTGTGCCGGAGAATAAATAATTACATTTCACCGAACCCTCTGCTCTCTGCGGCTGACTCCTACCCACCACTCCTAGTAAACCCTGACAGAGGGCACTCAATTCAGCTGAATACTTGAACATACAACTTGCTTCCCAGCTAACAACAAATGTTCCCACAACGTTCCCCTAACACTCAGAAAACTGGACACACGAATGTTCTTGTAACATTGCCATGAAACGTGTCTAGAACATTAACATCTTATATTCTGAGAACATGGCAACCACGTTCTGTGTATGTTCGGTGTGGCATTGATTTAATATTCTCCTAACCCTCAGAAAACTGGACAATGTTCTTGCAATGTCCCAAGAAACATGTTTAGAACATACATTTAAGGATATTCTGATTATGTGGTCACCACGATCTGGTTCAGTTCTGTTTGACTTTAAGGGAATGTTCTCCTAACTCTAATGCCAAAACATGCTAAATAGGTTCTCATACATAGAATGAAAAACTGGACACTCAAACATCAGGGGAACATTACAGGTATCATTACAAAAACATTCTCTTTCCCTAGAATTATTAGCTGGGACTTTTTATACACTCAGCCAACCTTAATATATTTGACAGAATTTACAAAGACCAAATACCAAAAGACTAGGTTTTCCGTCATCATTAATATTAGTCTACATTGTCACAACTACATCTTGCTCTGAGCAATAGTGCAGATACCATTATGTATTTAAATGTGGAGGCAGAGAGCAGTGGAGCCCAGGAGAGGTAATTGAGGCTAAGTCTCAACACCCTCATAAACACGAGGCCTTATTAAGCCCCGTCTTCAGACAAGAAAACCATTACTCAACAATATTATGGCTCATGACAACGGTTTGCACACGAAAATATTCTAAAACCTGCTCAAGTACTATTTCAGTTCATCAAAATGGCTTAGCCATGTGTACTATTTATCATTGCTTTGAGAAGAAGATGTGTTTTTTGTATTACTAAAGATGTGTTTCTGTTTTCTAGTGGCATTTCCCCCCTAACAGCCATGGAGATAACAGCGTCAGAGGTAGGCTGTTACAAAAACATTGTTTTGTTTGGAACATTATCACCAGATGTGTAATTTTGTAAGTAATTATGGTACATGATCAGTTCCCTTTTAGACTAAGAGGTAGACAGGACCCCACAACGCCAGATTGATTTTGCATGGGACTTATTTGCTGGCTGAATTAATGTGCAGCGTTGCCTTCCTGACTTATGACCTTTTTGTTTTATCTTTTTAATTGCCCGTCAAGGGAGGGATGACAGTTATAGACACAGGGAAAATTGAAATCTATTATTCCCTGGTCTCACACAAATTGCTCACAAGGTCTGAGCTGCAGAATGGTTCACTGTAAATCTTTATTATAACAGTACTACGGGACAACTCACAGAGTTAGTCACAGAGTAAGCCACACCTCTTTTATTCGTGCAGAGTAACAGGCCAGTGTGTATCCCTGACTGTTAATACTACCATATTCTGTATTACTACTTCGTTTTGAATGTCTTTACTTTTACATGGACGGATGGAGGCATCTAATGATAATCATATTTGCAAAAGTTCTACAGCTGCACCTTCGAGAGCATCCTGACCGGTTGTATCACTGTCTGGTATGGCAACTGCTCGGTATCTGACTGTAAGGCGCTACAGAGGGTAGTGCGTACGGACCAGTACATCACTGGGGCCAAGCTCCCTGCAATCCAGGAGCTATATAATAGGCGGTGTCAGAGGAAAGACCAAAACATTGTCAGAGACTCCAGTCACCCAAGTCATAGAATGTTTTATCTGCTGCGGCACGGCAATCGGTACCGAAGCGCCAAGTCTATGACCAAACGGCTCCTTAACAGCGTCTACACCCAAGCCATTAGACTGCTGAACAATTAATCAAATGGCCATCTGACCCCCCCCCCATTTGTTTTGTACACTGCTGCTACTCACTGTTTATTATCTATGCATAGTCACTTCACCCCTACCTACATGTACAAATTACCTCAACCAACCTGTACCCCCACACACTGATTAGGTACCAGTACCCCTGTATATAGCCTTGTTATTGTTATGTTATTGTGTTACTTTTTTACTTTAGTTTACTTGGTAAATATTTTCTTAACTCTTCTTGAACTACACGGTTGGTTAAGGGCTTGTAAGTAAGCATTTCATGGTAAGGGGTACACTTGTTGTATTCGGCGCATGTGACAAATACATTTTTGATTTGATTTGATCACAATACATTGTATTGATTACTAGGGGTGTCATGCACCCATTATTTTAGTGGGGGCACGAAGTAGGTGAGGATGGAGCGGTGGTCAAATCAAAGTTTTCTGTCCGAGTACACAGTTTTGCAGATGTTATCGCAGGTGCAGCGAAATGCTTATGTTTCTAGCTCCAACATTGCAGCAATACATAAACAATACAGACATAATCCAAAAGTAAAACAATAAAAAAATAACAAGAAATTAAGACACATCAGAACAAGAAATATCAGAAAGAGCAATATCAGAGTCCGGAATATAAATAAATACATACAGTACCAGTCAAATGTTTGGACACACCTACTCATTGCGGGGTTTTTCTTTATTTTTACTATTTTCTACATCGTAGAATAATAGTGAAGACATCAAACTATGAAATAACACATATGGAATCATGTAGTAACCAAAAAAGTGTTAAACAAATCAAAATATATTTTATATTTGAGATTCTTCAAAGTAGCCACCCTTTGCGTGCCTTGTTAAAAGTTAATTTGTGGAATTTCTTTCCTTCTTAATGTGTTTGAGACAATCAGTTGTGTTGTGACAAGGTAGGTGTGGTGTAAAGAGGATAGCCCTATTTGGTAAAAAAACAAGTCCACATTATGGCAAGAACAGCTCAAATAAGCAAAGAGAAATGACAGTCCTTTGAAAGTTTCTTCAAAGTAAGTGGCAAAAAAACATCAGGCGCTATGATGAAACTGGCTCTCATGAGGACCGCCACAGGAAAGTAAGACCCAGAGTTACCTCTGTTGCAGCCCAAATAAATGCTTCACAGAGTTCAAGTAACAGACACATCTCAACATCAACTGTTCAGAGCAGTTCATGGTTGAATTTCGGAAAGAAACCACTAACCACTACTAAAGGACACCAATAATAAGAAGAGACATGCTTGGGCCAAGAAACACGAGCAATGGACATTAGACCGGTGGAAATCTGTCCTTTGGTCTGATGAGTCCAAATGTGCGATTTTTGGTTCCAAATGCRGTGTCTTTGTGAGACGCAGAGTAGGTGAACGGATGATCTCCGCATGTGTGGTTCCCACCATGATGCATGGAGGAGGAGGTGGGATGATGTGGGGGTGCTTTGCTGGTGACACTGTCAGTGATTTATTTAGAATTCAAGGCACAGCATGGCTACCACAGCATTCTGCGGCAATACGCCATCCCATCTGGTTTGGGCTTAGTGGGACTATCATTTCTTTTTCAACAGGACAATGACCCAAAACATACCTCCAGATTGTGTAAGGGTTATTTGACCAAGAATGAGAGTGATGGATCGCTGCATCAGATGACCTAGCCTCCACCATCACCCGACCTCAACCCAATTGAGATGGTTTGGGATGAGTTGGACCGCAGAGTGGAGGAAAAGCATCTAACAAGTGCTCAGTATATGTGGGAACTCCTTCAAGACTTGGAAAATCATTCCTCATGAAGCTGGTTGAGAGAATGCCAAGTGTGCAAAGCTGTCATGAAGGCAAACGGTGGCTACTTTGAAGAATCTTTGGTTCACACTTTTTTGGTTACTACGTGATTCCATATGTGTTATTTCATAGTTTTGATGTCTTCACTATTATTCTACAATGTAGAATATAACATAAAAATAAAAAACTTGGATGGGAAGGTGTGTCCAAACTTTTGCCTGTGTGAATGTTCTGTGAAGACAGATTTGACAGTATATGAATAGAAAAGGTGTGTACAGCAGCAGTTATATAGGATGGGCCTTGACTAGAATACAGCATATACATATAAAGTGACCAGTCTGTCACTTTATATTATTAAAGTGACCAGTGTTCAATGACTCTATGTACAAAGGGCAGCAGTCTCTAAGTTGCAGGGTATACTGGGTGGTATACTGGGTGGTATACTGGGTGGTATACTGGGTGGTAGCCCGACTGTCATCTTTATTCAGATGTACTACTCGTTACGCTAGATGTGGCCATTCTGTAGACCTGCTGAATGCCTACAATCGATTGCCAAATCCCTATAGTCACGTGACGACTCGGTGAATCCGTCACACAGTGCAGCCAGAATAATAACAAAGGTTCTGCATTTGATTTTGTTTAAGCTGTTTTCTAGTGACATTTATTTGAATTCTTCATAACAATGAGCTAATTATTCGCAATTTCTCTCGTCAGGACACTGTTGTTCAGAGGAGCTAGCCAACAACACAGCTAACACAATCACTTCAAATTGAAGCTGGAAAGACCGCAAACCAGCTGCACTTCGTTTAGTTTGACCTTTTTTCTATTGATATTTATTTGTACATATCCATAGAATATATGATTCATGATTTCGACTGGCTGAGAAAAGCTGCCTGCGTGTCTGTCTCATCTCYACTCCCGACATGTTCATTACTATGCGACAGCTGGAGATTCGAATTTGAATACTGAAACAATGTTGCAAATGTCGGAGAGACAGACAGCAAGATTGATGCAAATCTCCGCTGTTGAAAACAACATTTTTGTCAAAAAGAAATGTGAGATAATGTCTAGAGGATTTTTATAGTGGAGATCAAGTTTATAAATTGCCTGGCTGGACTGATGAGACAGTGGATTGTACAGTCAGATTGAACAGAGTAAATAGTAATTTTAACCACAAGGTGTTAACTTAAGGCACTGGCTGGAATGCGGTTTTAACCAATCAGCATTCACGATTAGACACACCCGTTGTATGAAGTGGTAATAAAAACATTAGTGAACCAACAATTATAACAATATACATACATATACAAATACACAGTTCAGCAGAATAAACTTGACAAATAGCATTTAGGTATCATGATGACATATGAAATATGAGAAATGTTTGGCGCATTTAGTTACTTCCTATTGCACAGTAACGCCTACAAAAACAGATGTTTGGGGTATAAAAAAACGACAACAGGATAGAAAGATTGTAATTGAATGTAGGAAAATATACAAACACTGTACAGAAGCATTCAAAATACAGCACAGCCATATCATCTACAAAAAAAGGTCTGAATGAGAAATAATCATTAGACCTCGAGGATGGTTTTTAATATAGCAATCCAGAACATCTCTCATTGTGAGAGCATTTTAGGGAGGTTACCGCCTCTAATAGATGGGACCTGTTCCAGGCTCACAGAGCGCAAAGAAGATGCTGGGCCGTGTTTGACTTCTAAATAGTGGTTTGCCATATCATATTCAATATTGTTCAGATACTTTTATTTTTAAACATCTTTTTGTTTGGCCCGCATAGGCTTTACCACACGGTCACGTAAGCATATACACAACATTGGCAGAGTTACAATTGATGAAATGCCTCTGGTAGAGCTTTCGGCCTGTAAGAGGGTGTGTAAAGTATTTACAGTTTACCGTGTTGTTACATTGAGCACTTCTTCCACACTTATGGTTCCCTTGGAACCAGTTTGAATTGTCAGACTTTTGGAAAGAATAAACCGGTGTGTCCCTGATCGTGCGTGCCCGTCTGTATGAGAAAAGAGGGGGATTATCCACCAGAGGCTGGAGAATTTGTCTGTAGAAAAGGCCAGTGTTTTAAGATTGCACTTTTAATATTGTTCAAGCAATGATTGATGTCTGTTACCAAAGCACAGGCGTGGCGTGCTGTCCTTTTGGGGCTTCTGAGCTAGAAGTGACGGTCTGGGCATGTCTCGAGTCCGGACGTGGGAACGCTGGATAATTGGACTAGAATATCCTCTCGGTAGCTAACCTATGTGTCATGTCTTTTGCCTGAGCATCAAACTCTTTGAGAGTAGAGCAGCTCTGGTGTAAAAACTGTCCAGTAGGGATGTTGGTTTTGAGATGTTGCGGATGATTACTGTTGAAGTGGAGGACAGTATTCCTCTCTGTTGGTTTCCGATAGATGTTAGTTTGCATTTTGTTAGCATCATCCCTGAATATTTTGAGATCCAGCCAGTATGGCAATGGAACATTTAGAATGAACGACTGGGTCGCATCCATAGATACAGAACAAAAAATACTTAATGGCTGGTTTGTGTCTGTGGCAACCGAACCAATAGAGCGAATGGTCAGCCAGCTTGGTTAGCAACCCTAGATTTGTTTTCGGGACTATTTCCTGTGGAAGGATGAAATTGTATGAATAAATTCATCAAAATAAAGTTTTTAATTAAAATACAGTATGTAAATCATTATTTTAACATGTTGGTAAACCGTTGCATAAAAGTGATAATGCCCTTGAAGCCAGTGTTTGGAGGATATATTGGCATGGTTTGCCTCAACTTCGTTTCGGGCCTAACAACACCTGTGTCAATATATCCTCTGCTCTGAGGACTTGGCTTGGGATGTTGTCTGGGCCGACAACCTTGCGAGGGTTAACACGCATGAATGTCTTACTCACGTCAGCCATGGAGATTGTGAGCACACAATCCTTGTGAGCGGTGGGGGCCACGTCGGTGGCTTTGTGTTGTTTTCCTCGAAACAGGGGAAGAAGGTGTTTAGCTTGTCCAGGAGTGAGGCGTCGGTTTCTGCAATGCGGCTGGCTTTCCCTTTATAATCCYTGATTGTCTGGAGTCAGCTGCCACATGCGTCTTGTGACTGAGCCGTTGAATTGCGACTCCACTTTGTCCCTGCACTGTCATTTTGCCTCTTTGATTGCCTTACGGACATAGCTGGTCTGTTTAAACACGTCTATATTCCCAGTCACCTTGCAGTGGTTAAATGCGGTGGTTCGTGTTTTAAGTTTTGTGCAAATCTATCCATGGTTTTTGATTTGGATAAGTTCTAATCATCACAGTAGGAACAAAATCCTCTATGCACTTCCTGATGAATCCATCTCACCGAGTCAGTGTATACGTATATACTATTCTCAGAGACAACCGGGAAAATGTCCTAGTCCACATGATAAAAACAGTCTTGCAGCATAGAATCCGATTGGTCAGACCAATATTGAACATTCTTTACCACGAATGCTTCCTGCTTAAGTTTCTGTCCATAGGCGTTGAGGAGCAGGATGGAGGCGTGGTCTGATTTCCCGAAGGCAGGGCGGTGGAGGGCCTTGTAGCTATCCCGGAAAGGAAAGTAACAATGGTCAAGCAAGTTCTCTACGCGTGCAGCACAGGAGACGTGTTGATAGAATTTCGGGAGCGTTTTCATCAGATTTCCTACATTAAAGTTCCCAGCTACAATGAATGGGTATGTGTCAGGATATGCAGTTTCCAGTGGAGTTCCGTGAGAGCCGTCGCAGTGTAGGCTTTGGGGGAATATACACGGCAGTGACAATACCCAAAGAAAATTCTCTCTGGAGGTAATACGGTCGCCATTTGAAGGTGAGGTATTCCAGATTGGGAGAAGAAAAGGACTTGAGTTCCTGTTTGTTACCACAATCATACCATGAGTTGTTAATCATGAGACATACCTCTCCACCTCTTTTTTTCCCAGAGAGTTCTTTCTTCATGTCTGCGTTCTTTCCACTGGCTTTATGGACGGGGACAATATATCCGGAGAGAACCATGATCCCGTAAAACAGAGTATGTTACAGTCCCCTGTGTCTCTGAAAGGAGATCCTTGCCCTGAGCTCGTCTACTTTGTTGTCCAGGAACTGAATGTTAGCGAGTAATATACTCGGAAGCGGTGGATGGTTTGTTTGCCGCCCGAGCCTGAATAGGACCCCACTTCTTGCGCGTCAACGTTTTGGTGTAGCTCCCGGGAAAAAAATACTGCAAAGTTAGCTAGGAGCTAGAAACAAGACGACCATGTCTGTCGGTGTCATCTTGTTGGCTGAGAGGGCTGGTGAATTTGAAATGTTTTCAATTCCCTGAAACATATTTTTTCTGCAATCTAGAGTCATAATCATTATGCCTAATTCTATGTCTATTTTAAAATATGTCTATTTTTCTAAATAGGGTATCTAAGCATACCTCTTAACCTGTTCAATTGTAATTTTAATGAATGATGCACGTTCATTCTTTAAGAACTTTTACGACGCCTCTGTTGATTACAGTTTATTGGAATGGGGAGGTGTTTATAGGTATCATTAGAGCTTATTGGAAAATTATAATAATCAATAGTTTCAATCCCCTAATACTTGGATTTGGGTGATCTGCAGTATTTGAATACGCTAAAACTAGCCTCCAACACAAATAACTATCTTCTACACTGTTGCACATTGATTAATGGGGCCTGAAAGATATGGGCAAACAGCTGTTCCTGATGATGGATAGTCAAAGATCAGGCCTCACATCACAAATAGGGGCAAGACATCAGAGAAGCTGACAGCTCCAGTACTATTTGTCATCCCTCCCGCAACAGCAATCAATTAGATGTCCAGACAGGACCTGGGAAAATGCTGCATCTTTCACTTTGTGGAACAAATACGAATATTTTGTCAATGGAGAAATGTGGCATTCAGGTGGTAAGTACAATAATGGGTACAGTGATGGTGCCAGATTCACACACTGATTTTTATGTCTGACATATAATAAGGGCCATTACTTGCAGACAATAGGCTATGAACCTGTTGATATCATGGCATCTGTATGTGTTGAGTCAGCATCCAATGATGTATGATGCTGTCCTGATATAGACACCGTACAACACATATTTGCTTCCTGGTCAAAGCAGAGGGACTGGAATGGGAATGAGTGTCACGGCCTTCAAAAGGTGAGACCAAGGCGCAGCGTGGTATGCGTACATTCTTCTTTATTATAAGAATGAACACTGAACAAAACTACACATAGACAAGAACCCACGAACACAAAAGGGAAAATGGCTACCTAAATATGATCCCCAATCAGAGACAACGATAAACAGCTGCTCTGGGATTGGGAACCATATCAGGCCACCATAAACCTACATACCCTAGACTTACAAAAACCCTAGACAATACAAAACTAGCATACCCCACCTAGTCACACCCTGACCTAACCAAAATAATAAAGAAAAACATGATAACTAGAGGTCAGGGCGTGACAGTACCCCCCCCCCCCCCCCTCCAAAGGTGCGGACTCCCGACCGCAAACCTGAACTTATAGGGGCCGGTCCGGGTGGGCATCTACCCTCGGTGGCGGCTCTGGTTCTGGACCGCGGCCCCCCCTCTTTACACTGATCCCTCCGCCTTTGAGATCTCGGACTGTGGATCATCGCCGGAGGCCCCGGACTGGGGACTGTCGCGCGGAGACCCGGGCCGGGGACCGGCGTTGGAGTGTCCGGACCGTGGCCCGTCGTGAGAGTTCCGGGACTGGTGAAACATCGCCGGAAGCTCTGGACGTGGGTGACTTGTCGCCGGGAAGAGCTCTGGACTGGGTACTGTCGCCGGAAGCTCTGGACTGGGTCTGTCGCACGAGCTCTGGACTCTGGGTACTGTCGCCGGAACTCTGGACTGGGTACTGTCGCCGGAAGCTCTGGACTGGGTACTGTCGCTGAAGCTCTGGCGGGACGCGCTGGAAGCTCTGACTGGGAACTGTCGCCGGAAGCTCTGGACTGTGAAAGCGCACTGGAAGCCTGATGCGTGGTGCCGGAACTGGTGGTACCGGGCTGGGGACACGCACCTCAGGGCGAGTGCGGAGAGGAGCACAGGCCGTACTGGACTGTGGAAGCGCACTGGAGGCCTGATGCGTGGTGCCGGAACTGGTGGTACCGGGCTGGGGACACGCACCTCAGGGCGAGTGCAGAGAGGAGGCACAGGACGTACTGGACTGTGGAGGCACACTGAGATCTAGCGCATATAGCTGGCACAATGCGTCCTGGCTGGATGCTCACTTGAGCCCGGCAAGTGCGAAGAGCTGGAATAGAGGCACCGGGCTATGAATGCGAACTGGAGACATCGTGCGGCATCACTGCGTAACAGCGTGAGACGCCCGCTCGCGCAGCGCTCTCCATGCTATCACCTCTCTCCGGAACCGTGCTTCGAACTCCTTATCCGACTCCCTGACTGGCTCTATGTACCCCCAAAAACGTATTGGGGTTTCTGTGGCCTACTCGTTGGTATTTCCCTCTGTAAATATCACCGTTCCGCTTTAGCTGCCTCTCTTTCTTCCCTCGGAAGGCGATACTCCCCAGCCTGCGTCCAGGGTCTGCTCTGTCCAAAATCTCCTCCAGGTCCATTCCTCCTTACACACTGCTTGGTCCTTTTATGGTGGGTTCTTCTGTCACGGCCGTCAAAAGGTGGAGACCAAGGCGCAGAGTGGTATGCGTACTTCTTCTTTATTATAAGAAAAAATAACAAAATAACAAAACGAACCGTGAAGCTATACAAAATGAGTGCTGAACAGGCAACATACACATAGACAAGAACCCACGAACACAAAGGGAAAATGGCTACCTAAATATGATCCCCAATCAGAGACAACGATAAACAGCTGCCTCTGATTGGGACCATATCAGGCCACCATAAACCTACACATCACCTAGATCTACATCCCTAGACTTACAAAAACCCTAGACAATACAAAACTAGCATACCCACCCTAGTCACATGACCCTGACCACAGCAGCCTGAGAAACTTATTTTTAAATAGACTAACTCTTAAAAAAAGGGTTCCTAAAGGGATCTTCAGCTGTCCCAACAGAATAACCCTTTTTGGTTCCAGGTAGAAGTCTTTTGGGTTCCATATAGAACTCTCTGGGGAAAGGGTTCTACATGGAACCCACTAGGGTTATACCTGACCAAAGGGTTCTTCAAAGGGTTATCCTATGTGGATAACCCTTTGAGCTGAAGAATCTTTAATTCTAATAGCACCTTTTTTTCGAAGTGTACTTGAAGGTGACTGGGAAAAATGAGGTTTCATTTGCAAGTGTCATACAAGTGTTTATGTTCCATTAACTGTCCAACTGTTGAACTCATAGTGAAGGGATTTCGGGCTACATAGTTGATATGCCTGCCTTAGTATGCACATGGAGTGCTCCAGAGAGAATTGAGACTGCCAAATGGCTTGAATAGGGCCCAGTAGGTGGGATTACTAATGATTTGCAAATGAAAATACTATTTAAGGTTGGTTTTCATGTCATCCTTCTGTGGATTCATTCTTGTATCCCTTTGCTTTTTGCTTTCTCTCATGTTGTTTTTGATTACCCTTTTGTCCCCTGCCTCATAGATTAAAGGTTTACTCAAAATCATAGTTTGCTTTTCATATTCATCTAATTCATAGCTGCTCTACCAAGAGCACACCTTTTGATTTCAACTGTGAAATTGAGTGAATGCTCTGTCATTTTTTGAATGTCACCCACTGCTAGCTATATCTTTGTTACTCATTCAATGAGTCAATAAAAATATATTATAACTCAAACTGTGTTGGTTGCTCTGGCTCCTGTATCTCTACAGCTAACAGCTAGAAGTGCCTAGGTAGACTACAGCAACAATGCTAAAAGCAAAGTTAAGCTAATGTATGTATAAATCCCCAGTGGATTAGTGGATGACTCAATGCACTTAATTGCAAGCCAACACACATATATAAGCTACTTTGAATTATTTCACCCCCATACAGTATGAAGGCCATACCCCTCATTTGAATATTATTTACGTTCAACGCGTTGAGGTCCAATTATCAGATTGAAGTATATAATTTCACATAGCCCCTATAATTAGACTGTTGTGAATATTCTTTCAATTATGCTTCTTTATCTGGCTGATGGAATAGTAATGATTTTTGTTCTTCGATAAGGGCTTTTTGTCGCTGTCACGTTCCTGACCTTTATTCCTTTGTTTAGTCTTTGTTTAGTTGTCAGGACGTGTGCTGGTGGGTGTAGTCTATGTTATGTGTTTCTTTGTTTAGGTTGTCAATTGCCTGATATGGTTCTCAATCAGAGGCAGGTGTTTTACGTTCTCTGATTGGGAACCATATTAAGGTTGCCTGTTTTCACTGTTTGTTTGTGGTGATTGTTCCTGTTCGTGCGTTCATGTGTTTTATGTTCTCTAGTTCAGACTGTAGCTTCGTTGGTTTTCGTTTGTTTTGTTTTGTTCGTATTGAAGAAGTATTCTAATAAATATGGATACATACCACGCTGCGCTTTGGTCCTCCTCTCTTTCTACCGACGAAAGCCCTTACAGTCGCCAACTTTCTGCATAATGCTCCTACTGTACAAGACGTTCACAATGGATAATCCTTTGCTAAATGTAATCTTTTAATTTTCCACAAAGAGCCTAAACATAGCTTTTCGTCATGGAAGGATATTTCAGTTTTAAATATGTAGGAACCACCTGTTTGATACAAGTCCACCATTTTATGCCAAACGCTCACCATACATAGGGAATCTCATTAGAGAAGTGAGGAATGAGAAATTGTGCCAATCCATTCTCCCTCAATAAATGCCATGGGATCTTAAAAGTGACTAGACAGCACCCTTTGCAGGACATTGTTGTGGACATTGATTTTCCAGTACCGAACAGGCCCATCGTACTTAGCTTTCAAATAAAGTATATGCACGGCTGTACAGTACAGCTGCTGGCCATGTTGTGAGTGCAGCTCCTCAAAACAGTGGATCTGTGATATTCCCCAGATAGTGGCAGGCTTGTTCAAGGCAATTACTGTGGAAGAAAAGCTGTCTGTACAACCTCATCTGCCCACCAACAGTGAACGAAGCCTTAACTATCATCAAGCTCTTTCTCTCTACCCCAAATCATAAATGTAGCCCTGGTCTTAAAGTATGACTCGCAGTTGTTGACAGTTGTTGATGTAGTTCCTGTCTCTGTTTTTCACTGACAAATCTAACATTTTTTGTTTGTTTCTTGACTGCAACATGTCTGGATTCTGACATAAAAGTGCAGGAAACAAAACACAACAAAACAACGCAATTATTTGTTGTTGTTTTGTTGTGTTTGATTTTCCTGCACTTTTATGTCGATGATGTGTGTTACATGTATCAAGGAGGGCTGTTCGTGAGGCAGATAGTCTAATGCCTCCTGACAATTGTACAAAAACATCATGCATCTGCATATCCATAACTTCAATATGTGGCTAGACTAATCTTATGGCAAAAATATCATGTAGATATTCCCTTTGGGCTAAGAGCAACATTACTCTCAAACGGTAGTCGAATGACACAACAAACATATATTTATTGAGTTATATCAACAGTAATGTATCTGTTATATTACATTAGTTAGTATGTGTATAGTTGGATGTTATGAGTCAGGATAATGAGTTGTTTTCAAGCTATTGCATTTGTACAGTACATGCATGGTATGAACAATATTCAGACAAAACCAGTGCAAATAGCTGGTGTTTAGGGCGGTATGAAAGATAATCTAATACAATAATATGGACAAAGCCACACATGGAAAGGATACGCATAGCACACTAGTATCTGTATAGTCCATGATATTGTTACATGTGTCAGGAGGGCTGTTAGTGAAGCATTGAGTCTAATGTCTCCTGACAATGTATCCAACTACTCTTCATTTGCTTTAGTGTTGAGCATATGTCAGCTGTCCAATTGGCCTGTGGCTAAGAATCCTTGCAAGGGCCTCTTTTCATTTGTTCCAATATATATTGATGTTAAAAACGTCTTAAGAAATCCACAATGTACATGTAGGCATATGAGGAGTTAATCTGTCAACAAGGGAGTCAAAGGCTATATAAAAGTTCACAAAGTGCAGAGTTATGTGTTTACAGTGACATAGATCAGAATGGTAGAATGGTATATTGAGGGAAGGTAGGAGTATTTGTAGTCAGCAACGTATACTTAAGCAATAAGGCCCGGGGGTGTGGTATATTTTAAGCAATAAGGCCAGAGGGGGTGTGGTTTATGGCCAATATACCACGGCTAAGGGCTGTTTCTTAAGCACGAAGGCAGACGCTGGAGGCTGTAGTCTGAGCGAGCTGAGGGGTGGCTGAATCCGTGAGTGATGTGGTCGGTCGTGAAGATGGCTTGTTAAGAACAGCCCTTAGCCGTGGTATATTGGCCATATATCACAAACCCCTGAGGTGCCTTATCGCTATTTTAAACAGGTTACCAACGTAATTAGAGCAGTAAAAATGCATGTTTTGTCAATATACCACGGCTAAGGGTTGTATCCAGGCAATCCGCGCTGCGTCGTGCCTAAGAAAAGCCCTTAGCAGTGGTATATTTGCCATATACCACACCTTATTGTGCCTTATTGCTTAATTATATACCGGTTAGTTCAGTCAACCCTACCAACTCTGCATAATTCTCTAACTTTTTCAAATGCAGCGGCGACTGTATATTTACAGATAAGAATATAAACAAAATTGTAATAATATTGGTTTACTTCAAGGCAACTTACCACATGAGACATATAATGTGTATTYTTATAAACTGGTTGATCCCTGAATGCTGATTGGCTGAAAGCCAATTGACTGAAAGCCGTTGTTAACCAGTTTATAATTGCATTAAGGCACCTTGGGGGTTAGTGATATATGGCCAGTATAACACGGCTAACTGATTTTCTTAGGCACGACGTAATGCGTGTCGTGTCTTTGGCATCATTAAAACTGAAGACTAATCTTTATCAAAAATTCTCTGTAATTATTATTACGTGATTAAATTGATTAATCATGTAACTGTAATTAACTAGAAGGTCGGTGCACCAAGGAAAATATTCAGATTACAAAGTTATAATTTTCCTAATATAACTTTCAGATGTTTAATATCTGATCAATTAGTCTTCGAATTAATTCATTATTATTTACCTCACGTCAGTCTCATTCCAAACGTCGTAAATTGTTGGTTATCTGCACGAACCCAGTATTCACTATGAGTCATCCATACATAAATTGTCTTAAAATATTTATTTACTAACTAAGTACTCACAGAAATGCATAATAAACAGTAGATATGGTTACAAGGAAATGATAGCGGATATGCCCTAGTGGGCTAAACCGGCATGGCGGCTTGTTAGAAAGAGTGATAATTATAACAATTGAAATGCTAATCCTTTGCACATGAACGCTCACTCATTCGGGAACAATTGCAATCAATATATATATTGACGCTCAGTGTGTCGTCGGGATCTCTGTTGAGAAGTTTGTTTCTGTTGGAGACTCTGTCCGCCCTCTCTCTCTCTCTGTCGTGGTTAGAATGGATAGTTCAGAGTGACATTCATTCATGCCGTTATTGAATAGATGTCTCGGCGGTTGTCGGTCTTCGCGTTCAATGATACCGAATTCCTAGCTGCAGACTAGTAATTAATATCAAAGACTTGTTCTTATTCTGTCGGTATCGATAGTCTAAGAGTTTAACCACGTGGGATGGTTAAAAGATTCAGCAAACGTCTCAACCCTTAGCCCTCTCATAATTGAGGTAAGCTCYCTCTCCTCTCAAACTTTGMCCCTCTCGTTATCTAGGTAAGCTGGTCTGGTGATAGAAAACCCGGGMMGGGGTTTTATTCGGAAGAGCAGAAAAGGGCCTGTCCCAGGACYCCAGACCATAACTGTGCTCATGGGCGGTCCTCTGATTTAGTTAAACTCCAAAGGGAATTGGAGTTTCCTTCATTAAACAGTCCAAAATCACATTACACAATTTCACAAACAGTATCATCCTTCATCTTATACAACAATTAGATGTAAGCCTCATATCTGAGGCTATTATATAAATTGCGTTATGGTAATGTGGCCATATTGTCTRCCATGAGTTTCACAAAATTGTACCAAACYGACCAGTTCGTAGCTGGATTCTTCACCGATCTTTTATACCTTCTCCAGAACATAAATGTTGTTCGGACCTCAAGTTCTGTGAGGTGGAAGAAATTCCTTTGTTCTCTCTATGAAAACTCACTCTCTCTCTATACCGTGGCCATGAGGAGATAATTTACGACCTCTCTGACCACAGCAGCCTGGTTGTAGGAGACAGAGAGAGGGGGATTGTGCTCGCTGTACCCAAAGAGGGKAACGTCATGACATGCGGATTGCCTGGATGCAACCCTTAGCCATGGTATATTGGCCATATATCACTAACCCCCAAGGTGTCTTGATGCAATTATAAACTGGTTAACAACGTAATTAGAAAAGTAAACAAGCAATTRTGTGTCATATCCGTGGTARACTGTCTGATATACCACGGCTTTCAGCCAATCAGCATTCAGGGATCGAACAGTTTATAATAATATACATGATACAGTATGTCTCATGTGGTAAGTTGCCTTGAAGTAAACCCATATTATTACAATTTTGTTTATKTTCCTATCTGTAAACATACAGTCGCCGCTGCGTTTGAAAAAGTTTGTGAATTATGCAGAGTTGGTAGGGTTGACTGAACAAGTTAGATTAGCTACTGGGGAAAACTCTTGAAATGCCGCAAGCCGAAGGAGGTCATTGAAGAATTTGCAAAACCTGGTGTAAGACTGATGATCCTCTGTCCTGAGTGCAGCCACTGTGAAGTAGTCTGACAGTGCATTAATATCTACATGGGTCGGATCTGTTCTCACAAGTGCCCAGGAGCACAGTGGTATGTGATGATGAGGTAGAGGGTAGAGCGGCTGGCCCAAACATTCAGTGGTAGAGGTTAGCTATGACAAATGTTTAATAGCCAAGAAGTAATGATTGCTCCATCAACACTTTGAAGCACTTAACTTGTTATTCCCCAGACAGAGCAGATTTGCCKTAAGAGCCACATCCCTGTATTTTGAACTCTGAATGACCCCAAAATGACTGGCCACCAAAAGTTAGTTGCGTCTGTCTCTAAGGTAACTGACTAAAATAGCAAACACAAAATAATATCATTGAGCAGTGGGGAAAAAACAATGATTATGTAGGTGTTGGAACTGGTTGCCAAGTATAAACAGAAATCTATTTGATTCCTGTATGTTGTCTCCCTAAAGTGGGGAAACTCTTGTTCKTTTTAACCACAGACAATATGTGAGTATCTACCTTCTTATTCAGGGAAAGAAAGGCAGCATGACATTCCACAATACAGTATCCTACGAAGATCCCAAAGAGAAAATCCCAAAGAGCTGTTTCATCCTTTGTATTCATCACATTTTCTTGCACAGTGCATACTAGGTGATATTAGAGTGATTTATTTCAGTCAACCTTCACAGGTATAAGGAATCTGCTGCAGCAGATGGCCACAGAGAAACACTGGTATTTTACAAGGCAAACCCTGCACTCCGATAAGGAGGTGCATCAGGCTTAKATTTGTRTACACTACCGGTCAAAAGTTTAGAACACCTACTCATTCCAGGGGTTTTCTTCATTTTTACTATTTTCTACATTGTAGAATAATAGTGAAGACATCAAAACTATGAAAAAACACATATGGAATCATGTAGTAACCAAAAAAGTGTTAAARAAATCAAAATATATTTTATATTTGAGATTCTTCAAATAGCCACCCTTTGCCTTGATGACAGCTTTGCACAGTCTTGGCATTCTCTCAACCAGCTTCACCTTGAATGCTTTTCCAACAGTCTTGAAGGAGTTCCCACATATGCTGAGCATTTGTTAGCTGCTTTTCCTTAACTCTGTGGTCCGACTCATCCCAAACCATCTCAATTGGTTGAGGTCGGGGGATTGTGGAGGCCAGGTCATCTGATGCAGCACTCCATCACTCTCCTTCTTGGTAAAATAGCCCTTACACAGCCTGGAGGTGTGTTGGGTCATTGTCCTGTGGAAAAACAAATGATAGTCCCACTAAGRCAAAACCAGATGGGATGGTGTATCGCTGCAGAATGCTGTGGTAGCCATTCTGGTTAAGTGTGCCTTGAATTCTAAATAAATCACAGACAGTGTCACCAGCAAAGCACCCCCACACCATAACACCTTCTCCTCCATGCTTTACAGTGGGAAATACYCATGCAGAGATCATCCGTTCACCCACACCGCGTCTCACAAAGACACGGTGGGTTGGYACCAAAAATCTAAAATTTGGACTCCAGACCAAAGGACAAWTTTCAACCGGTCTAATGCCCWTTGCTTGTGTTTCTTYGCCAAAACAAGTCTCTTCTTCTTATTGGTGTCCGTTAGTAGTGGTTTCTTTGCAGAAATTCGACCATGAAGGCCTGATTCACCCAGTCTACTCTGAACAGTTGATGTTGAGATGTGTCTGTTACTTGGACTCTGTGAAGCATTTATTTGGGCTGAAATTTCTGAGGCTGGTAACTCTAATGAACTTATCCTCTGCAGCAGAGGTAACTCTGGATCTTCCATTCCTGTGGCGGGCCTCATGAGAGCCAGTTTCATCAATTAGCGTTGAGGGTTTTTGCGACTGCACTTGAAGACCACTTTCAAAGTTTCTTGAAAGGTTCCGTATTGAATACCTTCATGTCTTAAAGTAATGATGGACTGTCGCTTCTCTATTGCTATTTTAGCGTTCTCGCCATAATAGGACTTGTCTTTTTACCATATAGGTGCTATCTTCGATACCCCCTACCTTGTACACAACACAACTGATTGGCTTCAAAACGCAATTAACCTGTAACTAGGAACTGGGTTCCGCTAGCGAACTCCTCCCACATTCCACTGAAAGCAGAGCGCGAAATTAAAATTCAAATTTCTTTTTTGAAAATATAAACATTCACACATAAACAAGTCCAATACAAGCAAATGAAAGATAAACATCTGTAATCCAGACAAACAGTCAGATTTTTTAAGTACAGCGAAAACACCACGTATATCTTATCGTATAGCGCACCACCAAATACAAAAACACAGACATTTCTTTCAGCAAGCACAGGTGAGCTTGCAGAAAACCAACACAAACTAACCAAGAACCAACCAAACTAACCAGAACAATTCATCAGATGACAGTCTTATTAACATGTACACCAATAATCTAGTTTGTTTGAAAATGTGCATATTTGTGAGCTATAATCAGTTTTACATTGCAGCTACCACACAGCTACCGTCAGAAATAGCACCGAAGCAGCAAGAGTAATTATAGAACCCAACGTGAAATACCAAAATACTCATCATAAAACATTTCTGAAAAGCATGGTGTACAGCAAAGAAAGACAAGCATCTTGTGAATCCAGCCATATTTCAGATTTTTAAGTGTTTTACAGCGAAAACAACAAATTAGCATTATATTAGCTTACCACAATAGCCAGAAACACAAGCATACCCAGCGCAAAAAGTTACGATCGTAACAACCAGCAAAAAGATATTAAATTTTGGACTAACCTTGATAGCTTCATCAGATGACAGTCCTATACATCAAGGTAACATACCACTTATGTTTGTTACGAAAATGTGCATATTTAGAGCTGAAATCATGGTTATACATTGTGCTAACGTTAACATATTCCCAGAAATGTCCGGATATTTTCTAAAACTCACCTATTCTGACCAAATAACTATCATAACATGACTAAAAAATACATGTTGTATAGGAAATGATAGATACACTAGTTCTAGCAATCGCCGTGTTAGAATTCTAAAAATAACTCATACCGACATCAGCTACGTTATAGCGAAGCTGCCCAAATCTTGGGCGCAAACTAATAGTACAATGTGCGACAGAGATTATGAAATAGCATCTTAAAAATGGGTCCTTACTTTTATGATCTTCCATCAGATTGTACAAGGGTCCTTTCGGGAACAACGTTGTTTGGGTTTAGAATGGCCTTTTTTCCGCGCGAATAGCAAGCAAACTAGCAAGGCCGCTAAGCTCTCCTTCGTGAACAACCAGTGAACGGAACACGCAGAAAACTCCCGAAAAAATTCATAATCTGATTAAACTATACTTGAAAAAAATCACTTTAGATGATTTGTCACATATCAAAATAAAATCAAAGCCGAATATTACATGTTATAGGGGAACTTTCAAAGCCAAAAGCTGATGTCCATCCCCGTCATCCTGAACAGAGGAAATTGGGGTCCTTCATTCCAAGAGGCCTCTTTTCACCATAGAAAGAGCTAGAGACCCCATTTCAACCTCTCACAGCCTATTACATTAGTGGAGGCGTATTATGAAGTGCATGTATAGTCCATAAATCTCAAGCAAAATGGTAGGGAGGCCTGAACAGAGCCTCCATTGGGAGATTTTTCAACTTTCTGACAGAAGTTATGCTGCAAAATGAGTTTTTTTACTTCACAGATATAATTCAAACGTTTTTAAAACTTGAGATGTTTTCTATCCAATATAATTAATATATGCATATTGTACGAGCAAGAATAGAGTACGAGGCCGTTAATTGGGCACGATTCCCCCACCCAAATGAAAATAGCGCCCTCTATCTCAACAGTTTTAAGAAGGAAATAAATTCCACAAATTTACTTTTAAGAAGACATGCATTTCCAGGTGGACTACCTCATGAAGATGTGAGAAAATGCCAAGATGTGTAAAGCTTCATCCAGGCAAAGGTGGCTATTTGAAGATCTCAAATAATAAAATATATTTTGATTTGTTATTACACTTTTTTGGTTACTACTGATTCCATTATGTTTGTTTCATAAGTTTGGATGTCTTCACGATTATTCTACAATGTAAAGAAAATAGTTAAATAAAGAAAACCCATTGAATGAGTGGGTGTTCTAAAACTTTGAGCCTGGTAGTGTCACACATGTAAGGAAACAATTAGGTCATTAGTATTTTGGGGAAGGAAACTATCTCTTTCAAACTTACTCGTGGCCAGGACAAATTAAAAACTACACTAGTATGTTACAATTTAACATACTGTAGGCAAATGTTCATTCATGTCCTCCGGATCCTCCACATCATCCTACCCACAGCAGTTTCTATTGCCAGACTCTGAGTTCGGATTTTCCATATAAAAATGAAAGGAGAAACGAGAGGAAGAGCCAACGGACTTATCCTATGAGAGCAGCTTATGGTAACAATTATTCGCACAGTGAGGGAGCTGTGTCACTTAAGAGGATACAACCGTTTCAAAATGAGAGTTTTAAGCAGTGAAATGCCAACCAGTATTCTCATTTCCTGAGTGATCAAACTGCTGTCTTTGTTGACAAACGTCTCTCCATTATTGCTTCTTATTATATGCTGATGGTTATGAGGCAGATTGTCAGTAGCAAATAGAAATGAAGAGAATAGAGAATCAGGCGTTGACGTAAAGTAGGCACTGTAGCTAAAGAGGGAAATTGAGATGTCCCTCAATGACAATAAGTCCTGGAGATGGCCCATGGCAGTCATTAGTTTTTATTGTGTGTTGCAAATTTCAGCATGGATTGCAAATCAACTCAAACCCAGAGTGTCTGTTCCTCTTTGCTCGCAATCTATTCGCCAACCGCAAAAAGTTATTGTACTATGGTAAATTAGCAACAAATGTATTTGGTTTGATATGTTAATTCATGCTTTGCGTTCTATTACATACCATAGATATCTCGAGTTGGAACCTACCCCGAGTCACAGTGAATGCATTGATCCATTGCCACAAATACAGTATATTATGTCAAGCTAGGAAGCCATTCTGATCTTGCCAGTATCTTCAGAGATTAGCTAGGCTGCATACAAACCAAAGATCTGTTCTGTTCTAAGATGTCAAAGTCAATCCTCATTTTCCCTTCGCATAAGGAAGGAAATAATCTGTGGACCAACAATGAAGATGGGTGAATTTGCCAAGACAATCGACGTTGCTAGCATTGTTGAATGCATAAGTAGTAATGATAGCTATTGTAATGTGTGATTTCCTGGTCCCAAACAGTAAATACTCAAACTAAGTCAAATTTGACACTGGTCTTCACGGCATTCAATTGTCTCTGTTAGTAAATCTGTGACACTCCATTTGTTGGATATGTTTCGTTACATACATTATGAACGGAATAGCAGTTACACTATATCACACTGTACTGTATATCATCCACTGCATCTTGCCATCTTTATGTAATACATGTATCACTAGCCACTTTAAACTATGCCACTTTATGTTTACATACCCTACATTACTCATCTCATATGTATAGACTGTACACTATACCATCTACTGCATCTTGCCTATGCCGTTCTGTACCATCACTCATTCATGTATCTTTATGTACATATTCTTTATCCCTTTACACTTGTGTGTAWAAGGTAGTAGTTGTGGAATTGTTAGGTTAGATTACTTGTTGGTTATTACTGCGTTGTCGGAACTAGAAGCACAAGCATTTCGCTACACTCGCATTAACATCTGCTAACCATGTGTATGTGACAAATAAAATTTGATTTGATCTCCCTACTTTCGTTTCTTTCTAAAGTAACTACACCATTAGTAGGTATCATATGTCTTGGAGGTGCTCAGACATACGTATAGTATGTTTCGTATGGCTCTGAGGCCAGGCTGGTATATCCAACATACATTTAGAGTGAATTAATAGTTATCGTGATCATCCTCAAAAAGGTATAATTTCTTCCAATCACTACACTGTCTGCGTTGCAATCAGTGACAGCTTCTGGACACCCAGTCGGTGTGTCTGATTGTTGGACAGATTTGAAGAGTAGATCTTGGCGTTTGCATCAGAGAGGCTTCAGCCCAGGAAGGAAAGAACAAGAGCCTCAGAAATCACAAATGAACTCCCGTAGGGTCCAAATCAAGTCTATGATTGCAGTGTTTGATATATTATCACTTACACACCACAACAATAAAAGGTCTGTAATAGCTGTTCCAGGAGGGTGCTCAACAACCTATTGGTTTAAGCCAACAATACAATTATGATTATAACAACAGAGAATGAGAACATTTGCTTTCGGTTTTTATATTTTGACAATGTTTCTGTTTATGGCATTAAGCACCATCTCAGACTCATAATTGCAGGTGTATTGATTGAGAGTCGACAGAGAGGTTGTCCTGATAGTGGAGAGATTCTGCATTGAGGAAGTGTTTTCAACCTTTAAGCACCATCTCAGACTCATAATTGCAGGTGCATTGATTGATAGTCGATAGAGAGGTTGTCTTGATAGTGGAGAGATTCTACATTGAGGAAGTGTTTTCAACCTGCCTGCTAGACAGTAGATTGGATAGTTTCCTTGCTATGTTTACCAACGTGTCAGCCTTTGCATTTTTTTTTTCTCCTGGGGACAGTCCTTTACATTCATAGCACTTTAACTGTGAACACTTGCATTTAAGTGGGTCAGATATTATACAATGTAATTAATTTCCTGATTTTCTAAAGAGAAGTGTGTTTTGTTTTTGTGTAGTAGCCTACGTAATGATCTGTGCATATTTGCGGGCAATGTTGTTAGAACATGAATGTACTGACCTGAGTTATCCCTAATATACTGTACTGTTTAATGTCTTTTTTGAAAGGAAAAGCATTTCATCTGTCGTAAGTATTTGCAGGGGAGCCCTCACCTCTGAATTGAGTTGTAAGCAAATTAATAAAGCTACAAGGGGGACATATTTAAAGCCTAAAAGCTGTTTATCTTCCACAAGAATGGAGCCATTGATTTTTTCCCCCCAGCTTCCTCTCGTTTGTACTCATCTATGATCAGAAGAGTCTTTGTTTGGTGAAAAAAATAAATGAGGACCGAGATGTGGAGAGGAGACAGGCGTGCTCATTATCACCAGAAGCAAAAGTTCCTGGAACAAAAAGTCATGTGACCTGTGTGGGTACTCTTCTTATTTTCTCCTGTCTGTGGTGTGAAGGCTCTTTGATTTGCTCACTCTTTTATATCTTAATGAGCAATATGGTTTAATCCTGCTCCAACATATGGCGCGCTCAGCGATTCCCCTTCTTTCTACCTGCCACTTGGGTTGACTGGCGGTCCCTGTGACCTGCCTTTGCACAGCGCTCATTTGATGGTTGGCTCACTCGCTCTCCCTGCTTGTCATTGGGGCTTCACTCTGGTTGCAGTGCCTTGTATTAATGAGCAGGGCCTGGCTCCTTTTGCAACATCCATCAACATCCATCTTCTTTAACTAGAGTGGAGGGATTCATCCCAACAAGATCGAGACACTCATACATCACAGGCCAAGACGGCCCTTTGGTAATAATAACCTAATAGACTTGCTCATGGATAGATACCTTTGCAAAAGGCAGCAAATGCATTGAGATTGACTTATTTACTTTAGGACGGATGTGTTTTTTGCTTCATAGAAAGTGAAAGGGATTTTCCGATTCATTTAGACCTGATCTTGACTTAAGCACATCCAATCAAATTAGCTATAAACAAATCTATGAAGTGTAAACATATCACACAGTGGAATTTTATATTTTCGAAAAGCTTTTTAAGTGAGGSTGTACAGCTAGCTATACTGTTTGTAATCTTCTGAATATCATCACATCCTTCATCTGTTAGCTTTTCTTCTTCTCTTAAGAGTTTTATATGGACACGACCTAGRAATTATACCATCCATTTGAGCTTTGAGCTTTGCCAGTGGAGATCTCATTTGGAAGTGCACCGGAGATCCTGTGTACTCTGTACTTGATCACCCACATCCTATTAAACATTAGCTACATCTCTGAAGAGTGGAGAGYAACTTTTGGTGTTTTCTCCCTTTTTCCACATTTCATAACTTTTCCTCTCTGAGCCTTAGTCACGCTCTGTCTACAGCTGATTAATGCGCTCTCCACCATGTCCAGGGGAAACTCGTTGGCTTCCATCTCTTAACTTTGGTGGGGGATGACGGAAAGGCTGGCTGGGAGAAAATAACCATATCTTCCCTTGTGGGGAAGGATTTGACGAGACAAAATGAACATTTGTTTTAGCCCATTGCAGCCTTAATGCAACTTATATATTCCAATTAGTTTTTTCCCATTAAAATAACCTTGTGAATTCAAATGAATGATGATCAGACCGGCCTATGATGTACAGCCATTGTACAGCCTAGTTGGCATATCCCCACTTTGAGACTCACAATTCAAAAGAAGTGACTCAGCTCTGCACCACCAGCTCTTTACTATTTGACAATGGATAATGTGAGGGTTGTAAGTGCTTAAGAGATTTTGAAACAAGTTTGACAGTGTACAGTAGTGCACACACAGTGCTTCTCCTCACACAACTAGCTGTCGACACGTAATAGTAGTTAATTAATAAGACATTTAGTGCTTAGAGACATAGGCCACATAATTTAAATTACCTTTTGAAAGTTTTGCCAGTAAAACCTCATTCATTTCCCTGGATGTGGTATGGTGGAAGAAAGGCATGTGCTGACTAATTACTGAACTGTGTGAAGTTTCACTTTATCAATGATTCATTTAGCATAAGGTTAAAAGCAGTAAACACAATGAATAGAAATCTGAATTGGCCATATAGGAACATACACCAAACTATTTATTTAGACATCCTTGTTAAAAATCTGTACATATACRACTAATAGCAAGGTACATTTCATACTGTAAATTACTGCAAAAAAGACTAATCTTACTGAATTAATTTGGGCGAACCCTAAGGTTGGGTATGTCCTCTCTCCCCGACAGTGCACTTTCAAATCAGATATTCCTTTAAAAAACTGAAGCCTGGCTAGATTAAAGGCAGGGTGAAGCTGATGCTTGGATGCTTTCAAAGAGGGCCTGGTTTATCTTATTTTCCATAAAGCCCTAAGGCAATGGTTCCATACTTATCAGTTCTTTCCAGAATAATCTCTGATGACACTACCCATCCTATTATTTCTGCTGTCAAAWGTACCATACCTTCCTGGAGATATGAGTCCCTAGTTTTAGATGCATTGGAGGAAGATTGATATTGACAGGGGATTTACAGAGGAGTAAAAGGGAGTCTATTAATAGTATCACACTGAGGAAATATGTTAACTACTCGTAAGTGTTATTTTTCAAATTCATTCAAAGCCTCCAATAACAAAATGCTTACCAAGTCAATATAATTAGCCCTTGACTGAGCAATCAAAGAACACCTTCATGTTAGACTCAGATTTCTGATACAAATTGCCTCTGATAACATTGGCTAATCGCAACAATTAGGAGCAGGTCGAAGCACCGGAATGATACTTTCCAATAATTACCTTCTTAGAAAAACATTTACAGTGCCTTCAGAAAGTATTCATACCCCTTGACTTATTCCACATTTTGTTGTGTTACAGCCTGAATTCAAAATTGATTACATTAATTATTTTTGTAACCCATCTATACACAATACCCCATAATGACAAAGTTTTTTTTTTTTTTGCACATTTATTGAAAATTAAATAGAGAAATATCTCATTTGCATAAGTATTCACACCCGAGTCAATACTTTGTAGAAGCACCTTTGGCAGCAATTACAGCTGTGACTCTTTGTAGGTATGTCTCTAAGAGCTTTCCACACCTGGATTGTGCAACATTTGCCTTTTGTTATTTAAAAAATTATTCAAGCTCTGTCAAATTAGTTGTTGATCATTGCTAGACAACCATTTTCAGGTCTTGCCATAGATTTTCAAGTAGATTTAAGTTTAAACTGTAACTCGGCCACACATGAACATTAACCTCAAGGTTGGTAAGCAACTTCAGTGTAGATTTGGCCTGTGTTTTAGGTTATTGTCCTGCTGAAAGGTGAATTCATCTCCCAGTGTCTGGTGGAAAGCAGGCTGAACCAGGTTTTCCTCTAGTATTTGGCCTGTGCTTAGCTCTATTCCATTTATTTTTTATCCTGAATAACTCACCAGTCCTTAATGATTACAAGCATACCCATAACATGATACATCCACCACTATGCTTGAAAATATGGAGAGTGATATTCAGTAATGTGTTGTATTGGATTTGCCCCAAACACAACAATTTGTATTCAGGACAAACAGTAAATTGCTTTTGTTGCAAACAGGATGCATGTTTTGGAATATTTTATTCTGTACAGGCTTCATTCTTTTCAATTAGGTTAGTATTGTGGAGTAACTACAATATTGTTGATCCATCCTGTTTTAAAGTCACCAATGGCCTCATGGTGAAATACCTGAGGGTTTCCTTCCTTTCTGGCAACTGAGTTAGGTAGGACGCCTGTATCTTGGTAGTGACTGGGTGTATTGATACACCATCCAAAGTGTAATTAATAACTTCACCATGCTCAAAGGGATATTCAATGTCTGCTTTTTTTTACACATCTACTAATAGGTGCCCTTCTTTGCAAAGCATTGGAAAAGAACCCTGGTCTTTGTGAATGACTCTGTGGTTGAAATGCACTGCTCGACTGAGGGACATTATAGATAATTGTATGTGTAGGATAGAGAGATGAGGTAGTCATAACAAATAATGCTCAACACTATTATGGCACACAGAGTGAGTCCATGCAATTTCTTATGTGACTTGTTAAGCACATTTTTACTTCTGACCTTCTGACCTGATGTAGGCTTGCCATAAAAAAGGGGTTGAATACTTATTGACTCAAGACAGTTCAGCTTTTCATTTAAAATGTATAAAAATTCCTAAAAACATAATTCCATTTTGACATGAATTATTGTGTGTAGGCCACTGCCAAAAAAGTCTAAATGCAGGCTGTTACACAAGAAAATGGGAAGCAAGTCAGGAGGTGGGAATACTTTCTGAAAGTACTATATGCAGGGTAATATAAATACTATTCTAAGTCGAATCTGAATATTTTATAGGCTAATAGATTTATTAATACATTTAAACATAATCTAATCTAGAAGTCTTTGCAGCCCACATGCAAACTATTTTAAATATCATTATCTATCATTATTCCTTTTTTTAAACCAGAGACAAAATGCTTTAACAGTTTCAATGGGCATATGGAGTTGAATTTGAACAGAGTATACATTACTTACTGTTTTAATTAGCACAAATTTGCAAATGTACATGTGTTTTTAGTCTTACCTAAGATACATTGTTGTCTGGTTTACACCGAGTTTCATTTCAACACTTATAAGAGGCCTCTTTCACTCCATCACAATTAGTAACAGGAGATGGAAGGTGTGTATTACAGATAAATTATTCAAGGATATTAGCTTTCCTTTTGCATATGGTATTATCTGTATAGCCGCTGAAGCGTGCAAGGGCTAGTATTTCATTTTTAATTTCTGAAATAGAGAACATGATATCACATGCAGAAGTCAGTTATATACCGTGCATTCAGAAAGTATTCAGACCCCTTTACTTTTTCACATTTTATTATATTAAAGTCTTATTCTAAAATGTATTAAATCGTTTTTTCCCCCTCATCAATTTACACACAATACCACATAATGACAAAGCAAAAACAGATTTAGAAGTTTTTGCAAATGTATTAAAATAAAAAACTGAAATATCACATTTAGATAAGTATTCAGAACCTTTACTCAGTACTTGGTTGAAGCACCRTTGGCAGCGATTACAGCCTTGAGTCTTCTTGGGTATGAGTCTTGGCACAAGCTTGGCACACCTGTATTTGGAGAGTTTCTCCCATTCTTCTCTGCAGATACTCTCAAGCTCTGTCAGGTTGGATGGGGAGCATTGCTGAACAGCTATTTTGAGGTCTCTCTAGAGATGTTTGATCGGGTTCAAGTCCGGGCTCTGGATGGGCCACTCAAGGACATTCAGAGACTTGTCCCAAAGCCACTCCTGCGTTGTCTTGGCTGTGTGCTTAGGGTTGTTGTCTTGTTGGAAGGTGAACCTTCGCCCCAGTCTGAGGTCCTGAGAACTCTGGAGTAGGTTTTCATCAAGGATCTCCCTGTACTTTACTCCGTTCATCTTTGCCTTGATTCTGACTAGTCTCCCAGTCCCTGACACTAAAAAACATCCCCACAGCATGAGGCTGCCACTACTATGCTTCATCGTGGGGATAGTGCCAGGTTTCCGCCAGACACTTGGCATTCAGGCCAAAGAGTTCAACATTGTTTTCATCAGACCAGATAATATTGTTTCTCATGGTCTGAAAGTCTTTAGGTGCCTTTTGGCAAACTCCAAGCGGGCTGTCATGTGCCTTTTACTGAGGAGTGGCTTCCGTCTGGCCACTCTACCATAAAGGCCTGATTGGTGGAGTGCTGCAGAGATGGTTTGTCCTTCTGGAAGGTTCTCCATTTCCACAGAGGAACTCTAGAGCTCTGTCAGAGTGACCATCTGGGCTCTCGAGGGGGCAGCGGTCCAAGGCACTGCAGTGCAAGAGGGGTCACTGCAGTCCCTGGTTTGAATCCAGGTTGCATCACATCCGGCTGTGGACTGGAAGTCCCATAGGGTGGTGCACAATTGGCCCAGCGTCGTCCGGGTTTGGCCAGGGTACCAGTCATTGTAAATACGAATTTGTTCATAACTGACTTGCCTATTTAAATAAAGGTAAATAAAACAATCTGGTTCTTGGTCACCTCTCTGACCCTTCTCTCCCGATTGCTCAGTTTGGCCCGGCGGCCAGCTCTAGGAAGAGTCTTGGTGGGTCCAAACTTCTTCCATTTAAGAATGATGGAGGCCACTGTGTTCTTGGGGCCCTTTAATAACGGCAGACATTTTTTGGTACCCTTCCCAGATCTGTGCCTCGACACAATCCTGTCTCAGAGCTCTACGGACAATTCCTTCGACCTCATAGCTTTGGTTTTTGCTCTGACATGCACTGCCAACTGTGGGACCTTACATATATCCTGTCCAGTCATTGGAATTTACCACAAGTGGACCCCAATCAAGTTGTAGAAACATCGCAAGGATGATCAATGACAACAGCATGCACCTGAGCTCAATTTCGAGTCTCATAGCAAAATGTCTGAATAGTTATTTTTTTATTCTAAAAAAGCTGTTTGGTGGTGTATTGTCTATAGATTGCTGAGGAAAAACATTGATTTAATAAATTGTAGAATAAGGCTGTAACGCAACAAAATGTGGAAAAAGTCAAGGGGTCTGAATACTTTCCGAAGCACTGTAGACAAATGTGTGTGTCACGCCCTGGCCTTAGTATTCTTTGTTTTATTTATTATTTTAGTTAGGTCAGGGGTGGTGACATGGGGAATGTTTGTGTTTTATCGGTTTTGGGTGGTTATATGGTAAAGGGGGTGTTGGGTGTAGTGTATGGTTTGTGTTGAGTGTATGTGTCTAGCTGTGTCTATGTTGGGTGTAAGTTGTCTAGGAGAGTCTATGGTTGCCTGAATGGGTTCCCAATTAGAGACAGCTGATTTCTGTTGTCTCTGATTGGGAGCCCTATTTAAGGTAGCCATAGGCTTTCGTTTGATGTGGGTAATTGTCTATGTCAGAACGTTTGTAGCCTGTTGTATGTGCACGACGTTTATTAGCTTCACGATCGTTTTTGTTTTGGTTAGTTTGAAAGTGTGTTTTGTTTCATTTTGCCTTCTTCAATAATAAAAGAAGATGGCTTATTTTCCTACTGCTGCGTTTTGGTCCGTCAATCCTCCACACGATCGTGACAGATGTCCCTATCCAATATCAGATCCAAGCAATTGAAACCAACAGGACCCATCCTACACAGGCTCTTGGGACATGGGAGGAAGAATACTGGATGGTAAGGGGCCGTGGGCACAACGGGAGAATATCGCCTTCCTCGTAAGAGGCTGGAGGCAGCTAAAGCCGAGAGGCGGCGATATGAGGAGGCAGCACGGAGACAAGGCTGGAAGCCCGTGAGTACAACCAAAAATTTCTTGGGGGGGCCCTTAAAGGGAGTGTGGCGAGTCAAATGGTAGGAAACCTGCGCCTACTCCACTGTAACTTACGCGTGGAGAGCGAAGAGTACGGGCACCAGAATCACGTGTTACGCAGTAGAGCCGCATACGGGTGGTCTCCTGTACGCGTGCATAGGCCGGTTCGTACATTCCAGCTCACGTATCGGCCCGGCTAGACTGAGCGTTTGGAGCCTTATGTCATGAAAGCCGGCCCACCGCATCTGGTCACCAGTGCGTCTCCTCGGGCGGCGTACATTGGCACCTTCCAGCCTTACGCATGGTGTCGCCCGGTTCGCCTGACATAGGCCGGTGCGGGTTTATTCCACCTCTCCGCACTGTCAGGCAACGGGTGGAAGCATAGCAACCAGGTTAAGGTTGGGCAGGCTCGGCGCTCAAGGGAGCCAGTAACGGCATGCCACGTCCGGTATTTCCGGCGCCACCTCCGCCCCTACCCCAGTACACCAGTGCCTCTCCACGCACTAGCCCTATGGTGCGTGTCTCCAGCCCTTTACCACCAGTGGCCTAAACCACGCAACAAGCCTCCTGTGTGTCCCCAGAGTCCTGTGCGTCCTGTTGGCTGCTCCCGCGCACTAGCCCTGAGATGCGTGTCCACAGTCCGGTACCACCAGTTCCGGCACCACGCACTAGGCCTAATGTGCGCTCCCAGGGTCCAGTATGCCCTGTTCCTTTCTCCCGCACTAGCCCTGAGATGCGTGTCCCCAGCCCGGTACCACCAGTTCCGGCACACGCAAAGGCCTACAGTGCGCCTCAGCCGGCAAGAGTCTGCCGTCTGCACAGCGATGCCTGAACTGCCCGTCTGCCCAAGCGCCATCTGAGGCGCATCCGTCTACCCAGCGCCATCTGAGCCATCCGTCTACCCAGCGCCATCTGAGCCATCGTTCAGGCTCTGGCCACCGCGCCCGAGCCATTGAGCCGCCCGTCTGTCCCGAGCCGTCAGAGCCGTTCGTCAGTCAGGAGCCGCTAGAGCCATTCGTCAGACAGGATCTGCCAGAGCCGCCAACCAGACAGGATCTGCCAGAGCCGCCAACCAGACAGGATCTGCCAGAGCCGCCAACCAGACAGGATTGCCAGAGCGCCACCAAGACAGGATTGCCAGAGCGCAGCCAGCCATGTGCAGCCAGATCCGTCAGCCAGCCATGTAAGCAAGATCCTCAGCCAGCCATGAGCAGCAGATCCGTCAGCCAGCCATGAGCAAGCCAGATCCGTCAGCCAGCCATGAGCAGCCAGATCCGTCAGCCAGCCATGAGCAGCCAGATCCGTCACCAGCCATGAGCAGCCAGATCGTCAGCCAGCCATGAGCAGCCAGATCGTCAGCCAGCCATGAGCAGCCAGAATCCGTCAGCCAGCTATGAGCAGCCAGATCCGTCAGCCAGCCATGGGCCGTCCCTCAGTCCGGAGCTCTCCTGTCGGAGCTGCCGTCCCTCAGTCCGGAGCTGCCGTCCCTCAGTCCGGAGCTGCCGTCCCTTCAGTCCGGAGCTGCCGTTCCCTCAGTCCGGAGCTGCCGTCCCTCAGTCCGGAGCTGCCGTCCCTCAGTCCGGAGCTGCCGTCCCTCAGTCCGGAGCTGCCGTCCTCAGTCCGGAGCTGCCCCTTATCCTGGTGCTCTCCTTACCCTGGTACTGCTCTTAGTCCGGAGCTGCCCCTTAGTCCGGAGCTGCCCCTTAATTCAGTTGGGGTTATGTGGAGGGGGGTCATTTGGAGGAAGCTAAGGAGGCGGTTAGTGACTGTGGTGGGGTGGGGACCACGACCCAGTGCCGGAGCCGCCACCGTGGAAGGAAGCCCACCCAGACCCTCCCTAGGACTGTGTGCTGGTGCGCCCGGAGTTCGCACCTTAAGGGGGGGTTATGTCACGCCCTGGCCTTAGTATTCTTTGTTTTATTTATTATTTTAGTTAGGTCAGGGTGTGACATGGGGAATGTTTGTGTTTTATCGGTTTTGGGTGGTTATATGGTAAAGGGGGTGTTGGGTGTAGTGTATGGGTTTGTGTTGAGTGTATGTGTCTAGCTGTGTCTATGTTGGGTGTAAGTTGTCTAGGAGAGTCTATGGTTGCCTGAATYGGTTCCCAATTAGAGACAGCTGATTTCTGTTGTCTCTGATTGGGAGCCCTATTTAAGGTAGCCATAGGCTTTCGTTTGATGTGGGTAATTGTCTATGTCAGAACGTTTGTAGCCTGTTGTATGTGCACGACGTTTATTAGCTTCACGATCGTTTTTGTTTTGGTTAGTTTGAAAGTGTGTTTTGTTTCATTTTGCCTTCTTCAATAATAAAAGAAGATGGCTTATTTTCCTACTGCTGCGTTTTGGTCCGRCAATCCTCCACACGATCGTGACAGTGTGCCTATCCAAATCATGTCCAATCAATTGAATTTACAACAGGTGGACTCCAATCAAGTTGTAGAAACATCTCAAGGATGATCAATGGAAACAGGATGCACACTTTCGAGTCTCATAGCAAAGGGTCTGAATACTTAAGTAAAAAAAATATTTTGAATACATACGCAAAAATGTCAACTAACTTTGTCATTATGGGTATTGTGCGTAGATTGATAATATTTTTTATTTATTTAATCCATTTTAGAATAAGGCTGTAACGTAACAAAATGTGGAAAAAGTCGAGTGGTCTGAATATTTTCAGAAGCACTGTAATCTGATAACACCTGAGATTCTCTGGAGACAGTTACGTCATGTCTGAGAGAAAAGGAAATAGCTTTTTTCAAATGGTACCACAATTGCTAACAATCTCCTGACTCCTTATCTATTGGACGTTTTCCAGTCACTTTCAGATGCTGAAATCTTATCTGAGATATGAAGATACACTTTCATAACAAATACCTGTGTTATTTCCCATCATTCCTCACAAATTTCAAATAGAAGTGCTGTTTTAACCTACAAACAAATCAAATACATATATTAGGTGACTCTTACATTTTGTGAATGATAACTGTGTTCCCTGCTTTTTTTGATGTGCTGAATACTACCTCTTCACTTTTGCTGAAATATTCACATAACCTCAAAAGGTAAATTAAAATATCACTTTCTAAGCCAAATACACTTAAAGGGATAGTTCACCCAAATTAGAAATTACATATTGGTTTCCTTTCCCTGCCAGCAGTCAATGGACAAAGTATAACAGCAATACATGCTTTGGATTTTGCTTTGCAGGTTGGCATTTATTGTCATGAATCTTGCCCTGGAGACAGCACTGCAGAGTGGTCACTAGCTGGCACAGGGACAAAGTCATAAAATCTGATTTGAAACCTAACCTTAACCACACTGCTAACCCTAATGTCTAACCCTAATGTCTAACCCTAATGTCTAATATTTTGTTTTCATAAATTTTTATGATATAGCCAATTTTGACTTAGCAGCTTGCCCATATAGCGAAAAATTCAGTTCAGTGTAACGTCCTGACCAGAGTTCTTATGTGTTTTGCTTGTTTAGTGTTGGTCAGGACGTGAGCTGGGTGGGAATTCTATGTTGTGTGTCTAGTTTGTCTGTTTCTGTGTCCAGCCTAATATGGTTCTCAATCAGAGGCAGCTGTCATTCGTTGTCCCTGATTGAGAATCACATATAGGAGGCTTGTTTTGTGTTGGGATTTTGTGGGTGATTGTTTCCTGTCTTCTGTCTTTGTGTTCTGCACCAGATAGGACTGTCTCGGTTTTCACATTTGTTATTTTGTTACTTGTAGTAGTGTTACCGTTTATTCGTCTATTAAACATGTTGAACACTAGCCGTGCTGCATTTTGGTRCTCTCCTTCATCCCAGGAAGAAAACCGTGACATTCAGTTCTTTCTTCAGGGCAAGATTCATGACAATAAATGTCAACCTGCTTTTGCTTTGAATGTTTTGGAAACGTATTGGTTTCCTTACCCATTCCACGGTCCTGTGTAGATTGTCAGACAAGCGTGATTGACTCTAAGAGCATTGCTTATAGAAGCAACACAGTATGTGCAGTCAGTATGGGGTTTCAGGTTTTTAAGTTCAGTGTTCCACAGTTGGCACTTTTAAGGTTAAGATATCTGACAACCATTGGGGACAAGACAAATTGATGTTTGTTTTTCAAAGTATAGGCAGTCCTAGGGCTCGATTCAATCCATACAGCTGAAGAGAAGCGCTGTAGTGCGATTGAAATGTAAAGGTCATTTCCGATTGAGACGACATGTAGCGTTTATCGTGAATGCAGTCTCCGTGAATGCAGTCTCCGTGAACGCAGGAACATTAACTTAAATGTATATCGCGCTTCAGCGTAGGTCTTCAGCGCTACGTATTGAATCGAGCCCTCAGCATTTTGTGAACGTAATAAATATCTTCAGCTCCCAAGATAAATGCATGCGGTCACTTCTTCATAAGCACTTGCTTGGATATGTTCAGCAGAGCATTGGAAACACTGCCAATACTCCGATGGAAAAGGTGTTGTATTACAGGGTAGCCTACATTTGAATATTTAGCTATACATGAAGAATGATACAAGTTGCTGAAATTCCTGAACTACAGAATATTATGAACATTTCATAGTTTGGTAGAACCACTAAACTATCATAAAAACACGATAATGATGTGTTTGATACAAATAAGCAAGTCTTCTCATACATTCAGGATTCCATACATTCAGGACTCCATACATTCAGGACTCCATACATTCAGGATTCATACATTCAGGATTCCATACATTCAGGATTCCATACATTCAGGATTCCATACATTCAGGATTCCATACATTCAGTATTCATACATTCAGGATTCCATACATTCAGGATTCATACATTCAGGATTCCATACATTCAGGACTCCATACATTCAGGATTCATACATTCAGGATTCCATACATTCAGGATTCCATACATTCAGGACTCCATACATTCAGGATTCATACATTCAGGATTCATACCTTGATTCAGAATTCAAAAGCAGCAAAAGAACATAATGAGGATACTGATGGGTGCACCCTTCCCTTTATTTCACAGTACTTTGTCTGAAAGCAGGTAACATAGTATTAAGAAATGAAATAAAAACACTTTATTGTGCTCTTGTTTGTTTCTGGTGTACTTAAACAACAGCTTTTCACTGTTTTTTCCACCGGCTTCCCAACAATTCTAACTTTTATGAGACACAGAAGTGCTACAATATGCAGTATAAAAACATGTAGCTTACTTGCTAATTTATCTATAAATCTGACAGCTCTTGGAATCTATTGAAATGCATTTAGAAAAATTACATCAAATAAGGACTTGTCAACAATATCAACACTGAAAGGAAAATAAAGAAAATTACAGTCGCACACATATCCCAGAAATTTAAGGCGGTTGAAATAAGAACTCATACAGCCAAGTTACCTCTTGTATCCACTCAAAAATAGTGTATAGATAATATACAAATCCAGCGGCAGAAGTTTAGTTCAGGCATTCATGGGATATTATTTAATAGTTACCCAGGCATGTGGATATACCTCTGATAGGTGACTTCTAATTTACAAAAGTGTCATAACAGCCACACAGTATAGGAAAATATCCTTCAACAAGAGCCTTCAGTGAAACCAACAACTTTGCTGTTTTTTACTTTGTTGGCTGAGACAAATATAAAATATGATAAGTTATGGGAAATATATGAATTGAAAAACCAAGTAGAGATTAAAGGAAACTCGAGATTATGGTTGTAAATAGCAAATTAAAAAAATTGCTCAGAAAGAAAATTAAAAAGCTGCCATATACAGATTTCATCATCTATATTGTACATTCATCCATCGGGCTATAGAACAGAGATTCCAGTAAAGAATGTGAACTGCATTCTTAGCATTCTGACTAAACAACAGGTGGGAAACTAAAGGTGCCTTCCGTGGAAAATATTGGTTATATAAAGGTGAARGGTCAATTACACTTTCAACAAAAGTAACTCTTGAAATGTTTTGGCTCTTTGAAATACAGTAGAACATATTCAAATTAAATGCATATGGAACCTGATTTACTATGTTCACACATATCTAAGACCAGTGTTTCCCAACCCCCAACTGTACATATTTTTGTTGTAGCCCCGGACAACCACACCTGATTCTACTTATCAACTAATCATCGAGCCCTTGACAAGTTGAATCAGGGGTTTTTGTGCTGGGCTACAACTAAAATGTGTGCTGTTGACGGGGTACTTGAGGACCGGAGTTGGGAAACACTTTCTTAGACCATGCAGAAAGAAAATGTTGTAAACACTTCAGCTTTTTCTACTTTGGTTCTAAAGATATGACTAATGGCTCACGATGCCGATGCCTAAGACAGACCATCAGCATCAGAATAATACAATTAACTGTCTTATGTGGAATATTACATGTAGAAAATTCCAGCCTTTTAATATTGTGCAGTTTGTTTAGTGGCCTCTAAAATGTATTATGTGAAAGTGCTGCAAATAGGGGAAGGGAAAGTTAAGTGGTCTGGGTAAGATAATACCAATTATCTGACCAGTGTAATGTGTATCAGTTACGACACGGAAATCATTAGAAAACAAATAATGAGCTGTCTTTGAAATCCATGGGCTAAACCGGAATCAATCATCATTTTAAAAATCTTATTAACAGCAAACATTGCAGATATAGAAACTGTATCAGTACATAGTTCCATTGTAGAATTAAATATATGTGGGGAGAAAAAAATGTTCTTTTTCGTATGATTGTTCAGTAGTTCTTCAAGAAAAATATTGAGGTTTCAGTAGACGTGTTTTTCAATATTTGTTACAGTAATTTTCTCAAAGTACACAACAGCAAATCCACTGTCACAGGACTTGGCCATGCGATACCCAAATACCTATAATCCATTGCAACATATAATATGTATATTCTTAATTTGCAATATGTTTTCTTCTTGAAACGTTAGATTACAGTTTATTCCCATAAATTCCATACATAATGTGACAAATTTAAGATGGTCCTTTCCAAGGTGGTCATTTCCAAGGTTCTTTTCCTATTTTACTCACAGTCAAAATATGTTGCTATATATACGTTTAAGTAGTTGATCGCAATATGGACGTATCCATCCAATCAATAGTGAGTTTCACATATAAGGTTTCCGTGTCATTTCTGAAAGTTGTGGTCCAGTAGAAAATACTTGGAGAGATTAAGATTTCTGTTGAGCAGATACACCTTTCCAGTAGTCTAAAATGTCATGCAGGTCCTCATCCTTGGCAAACTGCACTTTTTTACGTAGCGCATGCCCTGCAGCCATGTACTCGTCCTCATCTTTGTGCCGTTTGCCGCGGAGTTTGAAGCGCTCCCAGATAGTGTGATGTGGTTTGCAGTAGTACTCAGGACTGGAGGAGTAGCTGAGGTTATGGTACTGAGGRGAGAGCGGAGAGTACGCCATGTCTCTGGGYCGGGGCCGAGTTAGGGGCTCCAGGATGGAGGGCTTGTGGCTTCCGGGCCCTTCCAGCTCCTCGATCTGCAGCTGGTGGCTGTCGGGATAGGAGTGCCGGTGKTCATTGTACTGCCTGATCTTCTCCGCCTCTGCCCTAAGGATGGCAGCGGCTGGCGTTACAGTGAGGATGGTCTCACCCGTTGGRGAGGTCTTCTCTATGTACTTGGACTCTGAGCGGTAAGGCCTTGGGCTCCGCATTGGACCTCCAGTGGCAGTGCTGGGCCGCTTTGGCGGGACATCCGAGGTGTGGTGCCTCTGTAACGAGTGGTGGTAGCTGTCCTTATACACRGGGGACAGGAAGCRAGACTTGCTCTGCGGCTGCTCTGATATTAGGACCAGRTGGGGRTCCTGGGTGGACACAGCTCCTGATTTCACCCCTTGAAAAGATGTGGATTCTGARTTCAGAGCATCGATACAGTTGTTAATGATCTGATTMACCTTATCCACCTCTTTTGCAATGGTTGAAATCTCYGCCACTGACCCTTGGCTGTTCCCAGGCATGGACATCCCAGGCATYGACATCTCACACTCTCTGCGTTCATGGTGGTCRCCGGTTCCTCGCACCTCTATGTAACTTCCCTTGGCCATTTTAGGCGTGTCATCTCTTATCTCCTGCAGTTTGTACTGCTCCATTTCACTACCAGATGGTAGGTATGGCATGCGGGACATACTCTCCCCACCCATCATTTGCTTCTGTGACATCCTGGAAATGGTTCCCCCTTCGAGCTCTTGTCCATATTTTAGTTCAATTATACTTTTCTTTAGGCTGCCGGCCTTTTTGTGCTTTTCATCTTGCTGACGTTTTTTACGCAAGCAATAGTAGACCACCCCTAGGACAATCACCATACTAAAGAGACAACCTAGGATGGTCATAATGTAGTGGGTAGCTGTTGCATGGTTCTGTGATCTCTCGTTCCCATTCCAGGGTCCTGTGGAGACTGCCAGACAAGTATGATTGAATCTAAGATTATTCTTTATAGAAGCGACACAGTACGTGTATTCAGTATGGGGTTTCAGGTTTTTAAGTTCAATGTCCTCATTCTGAATTTTGAGGTTTTGAATATCAGTGAAAAAACTGTTATTGTAMAGAACCAGGCTGTACATCTTCTTYAAGGGATGGGGGATCTGAACAGTGATGGTGGCGCTTGTTTTAGAGACTTGCTTGAGCTTCATACTGGGTTTTACATCCACATTAATCACCGTTGGGTTGATACTCATACTCTCATCTGGCTCAGTTCCGGAGGGACAGTCCTCCAYCCCACAGGGAGTGTAGTCTGGTGYGAGTGTGGTGGTCTCAGGAGGCACAGGTATGTACGGCGTCACATAGTCATCTGTACACACAGTGGAGAGCATATGGAGGGCATTCCGAAAAGTCGGGTTGTTAGGATTCTGGCTGAGCAGACTGTAGCCAGAGACACCTGATGGGGAGTCACAGACCATCCGTTCATTTGTCCTGTTGGGGAATGCAGAGAGCCACTTCACAAAGCCAAGTAGTTCACAGGAACAGTTGAAAGGGTTGGTYTAKAGCTCACAGGTAGTCAGTTTAGTCAGGCTGGTAAACGTGGTCCCATCTAGCTGCTGGATACGGTTCATGGAGAGGTCGATGTTTTCCAGGCTATAGCACTCCAAAAAGGCATTGGGTGTCACAGTCTCAATCAGGTTGGCCTGGAGGTAGAGGTACTGCAGCTTGCCCAAACCCCTGAGGATGCCCTCAGTAAGGTTACGGAGTTTGTTGAAGCCTAACTGAAGGACCTGTAAGTTGAACTGGGCAGAAAAGGCCCCGTCATCTATGTAGTTGATCTCATTCTTGGTCAGGTTTAGGTAGGTCAGGTTGGCGAAGCGGCTGAGGGCAGAGAAATGGARACTTTTGATCTTGTTTTCATTGAGCCGAAGGTCCACAATGGTGCTGTTGATATGCGTGGGGATMGCCTCGTATGGAGGCTGGTTTTGGCTGCAGATGGCCAGCCACACAAAACCCTTCTCGCCTTCGATGAGCCAGCAGTCCCCATTGACTRTGCCTATATGGGTCAAATATACTATGGCCACAGACCAGAAAAAGGCACTCATTACCATAGCTCCACCGCAGGCCATTGGTGCTCCTCTTGATGTCACGGGCAGGGCCCAAAAGCTCTAAGACGGGAACACCACTGTGGRTTCTAAAGWTGCTGAACTGAACTCTTTGTAATCTAGCTYGWCTTTCAAGTGTTCTCCTRKGRGAYGACAATCAATATATTGGCCTTSTGTCCAGGGAAGGATAATTCYGTCRCAATGTTCCAGCCATTTACAAAAAGATGTTGGGCATGTGCATTTAGACCAGCATCCATCCAATGACTTTAYCCTGGAGTGAAGTTRTAGAGATGGTTCGCTGAGATTCAGTATTTCACCACCTCAGATTGTCTTGTGCTTATTTCCCCAGGGATAACATCGTTGATCGGTCTCATCCTATTGTTTCTCCATAGAGAGACTTTACAGGTTGGGAATAGCAGGCCCTATCTACATCATTAACCTAGGGACTGTCAAACAACTGAGTCCAACTAAATGTTTTAGAATGCATGCAGAATTTAATTAATTACTCTTACATACTGATGTTCCTTGAAACTGTCTCTACGGAACCTTATAGATGTGTTAAGTCACGCCCCTACCATAGAGATCTTTATTCTCATATGTGGTATGGTCGGGTGTGATTAGGTGGGTTATCTAGGAGAATATGTATCTATGTTGGCCTGGTTGTGTTCAACAAGATGCAGTTGTACGTTGTCATTGATGGGGATCATATTTAGGTAGCCATTTCCACATTGTGCTTTGTGGGATCTTGACTATGCTAAGTGCTGTGAGCATTATATAGCGTCACGTTCGTTGTTCGCGTTTAATGTTTTTGTTTCTTTGAGTTTCTCTTCCTAAAAAAAGGGATGGAAACTATACCACCTGCATCTTAGTCAACAATCGTAGATACGATCGTGACATTTAATTTGACAACAGAAATAGGAACTTAATGTCTTTCAGTGCCATGGATGTATCTCTTAAACATCTAACGGTAATACTGCGAATACAACCGTGAACCAAAAATACAAACTGTTCATTGTCAATTTAACCCTGTCAGATAGCTCCCCGGGAAATTGCAGTGTTCCATTGGGTCTGGTTAAATATTTGACCCAATCAATTTCAAAAAAGACACAGCACACAGACAGTCCAAACAGCATTTCCGATAAAGTTTGATAGCTGCAGGAGAAACGTTGGAGCTGGGTGTGTAGCCTATAGACTCCTGGTTTTATGGAAGATTAATGATTTATATCATAAACAGCAGGACCTCAGCATGGGAGTGCTCTGAGAGGAAGAAAGTAAATGTTAAGTATATGAGTCATTCTCAAATAGTCTTAGGTAATGAATTGACCACGGTCAACCAGCACAGCCGTGGTCAAATCAGCAGCAGTGGCCAGCGAAGGAACACTGAGACAGCTTCGTCTTCCGGAACATATGTGTTTTGGACATTGAATTGCATACACTAGTTCCATTCAAAGAACTACTTATAACTTTGATATTCCCACCATACTAAATCATGATGCTTTTTTCATTTCTTAACGGATTTCATTGTGCTGAAAAAAAAAATATGAAGGCTACTGCACGTGCAATTACGATATTGATTTATATGTTATTGACTGCATGCCAAAATCATAAGATTGTTGTCGTTTTTGAGAATAAGAACTGAGGCTACAAAATGCTTAGAGGAATGAAAATGATTTACTGCATCCCGAGACATTTCGATGAAGGGGAAACATTACATCTGCATCACATAATGTACAATACATCATTGCTGACACCAGGCCTAACAGTATGTACTATCATTGTCATTGGCACTAGTATAGCTTTTC
>NC_036860.1:73262364-73287478 GCF_002910315.2 Salvelinus sp. IW2-2015
CCCCTGTCTTTCTTGCTGGGTCGCATTCATGGGCTCAGAGGAATCCCTGTGAAGAAAAAGAAGCAGGCACAGTTCAGGGAATCAATAACTGCTTGAATGTGAGGTTTGCAATTTGAATATAACCACATTTACACCACTCGTTTAAAAAAGTATATTTTTTGGGGCCAGAAATATTCAGAATCATACCATGCTGCACAAGTAGAATGATATTTTCCTCATAGACCAATTTGTAGCAGTCAAAAACATGTTACCCAATCTGTATTTTATATTGTACATTCTAATCATCTGTCTTGTATACTGCACAAATGGATACAAATAATCAAGACACATTTTTGTTTTACACGTTAAGTAAAAATATTAAATATCATTTTAAAAGCAAATTAGGATATGTGTATGCTTCCTCTTTCATTGCATCCAATTTTTTGTACACAATTTCAAGGTGCTTGCGTTCCCTGTGGCCATATTGCTATTAAAGGAAACCTTTGGCCAATTACCACTTGCACAGGTTGTGGGAAGACAAGGGCCAGGGTCACACCTAACTTAACCATTAGACACTGGTGGACATGTCACAACAACTGAGTCCAACTAATGTTTTAGATGCAGCATTCAATTCATTAATTACTCTGCACCATACTAAAATGTCTTCTCAAGAACCTTATAGATGTTTAATTTGACAACAGAAATAGAACTTAATGGCTTTCAGTGCAATGGATGTGTCTCTTAAACATCTTACGGTAACTACTGGATACAAACCGTGAACCAAAAATAGCAAACTGTTCATTGTCAATTTAACCCTGCTCAGATAGCTCCCCGGGAAATTGCAGTGTTCCATTGGGTCTGGTTAAATAAATTTTTTTATCCAAACCTGAGCCACTTAACTAGCTTTCAAATCAGATTGGACTCAGTCAGTTATTCATTTTTCATTGTTAAAATTCAATATGATGGCAAACATAGCCACAGGAGGAACGCTCACCACCAAGGCAGGGGTCTCGGCTCAGAGCGATTAATTACATCTTCTTCGGTCCACTTAAAGCAGCCCAGACATCTCTGAGGGAGATATTTGTTTAGACCTCACAGAGATGTGTAGGCTACTGTACAGAACAACACCCGGTACCTCGTCTGCCATGCTTACTGCTGTCACACTTGAACATTTCTAAGAATAATGAGAATCAAGAAGAAAACCAACCTCTAACCTGCAAAGACAGAGGGATTTGTGTATATTCATAATTTAACAAAGCCAATGAGAGATGTTTCAATTATGAAAATTATGTTTATGAGGAGAAGTATTTTTTTTCTTCGTATTATACATATTATTCATATTAAGACCTGGAAGGATTCCTACTGTAGATAACGTTTAAAAAAAAAGAAAGAAAGCAAATCAAATTTTAATCCAATCGAATACAATATATTAGAAATGCAAGTCACAGTTCGAGAAATGGTACTTGTGGACTTCCCTTAAGTAACATCACATATTCAACTCTTCTAGATCCGGTGACTGTGTTATTACAGCCATTAATTCATTGCGAATGGTGTGGGAGTGACTGACCATGAAAGTGGGCTGGAAACTCAAGTGATGGATAGGTTAATCATAGAGGACAGCAGTTGAATACTTTAAACCCAGAGGTATGTGGTGTGCGCCCTCATCACTAGCCTCTCTTAGCCCTCTGATGCAGCTGCTGACACAGGCCAGGAAGTGGATGTGTTGCCTTGTGGGAGGCCACAGAGGGTGAGAAGAAAGGTGTACCTAGGTGTTAGAGGACATGGGCCTTTACATAAAGGGGATAATCATGTTGCTACAACAGGATAATTGTGACAGTTTATTGCAGAGGGAATACACCTCAAATTGGAACCGTGGACCTAAGGTCATTCCAGCAGTCTGTTGACCTTTTGTGTAGTCTGCCCACAGCGCTCCAATTAGGCCTAAACAAATGTTGTGTTGCCATCTAGCATTGCTATCATAAATGAGGAAGTGAGTATATGTTTTCAGGAAGTCAAAATAACTAACAGCCATACCATGATCTCTAGGGCACAATACTGAACTGTTCATATTCAAAAACAAAACTGTCCACATTCCACAGCTAAAGGACAATATGAATACAATTTCCATTGTTTAGTATTCTCTTACCGCACAGTGTACATGATGCTGGCTTGATTCTAATGGGAATCACTGATAATAGAGGATGTATGTCCATTGTTCAACATAAACCTATTCAGGACTACACTGGTCAGCGTGTTTGCACATAAGTGCTGATTGGGACAGAAACAGGGTTGTTGAGGCTAAGATTCATCACTATGTATTACTGACACAGTCATCAGTCAGTGGAAATGTTCCAGTGTTTTCATTTTCTAAATATGCTCTACCTTGAAAAGAACATTTGTTATATCCGTGCAATGATTAATTATGCGCTTAGCACCTTTCATTCAAATCACTGCTGTAACTGAGTCAAGCCACTTCTACAAATAATATGCGTTTTCCATTTCAATTGAGGTATTTAAGCCTAACTAAAACAGAAGAGTGGAGCCATTCGTAGCGCTGTCTTGTATGGGYGGGAAAGCATACTGTGGCTYTGGATGAGTTCTGACAGTAGATATGTACCACTGGATGGGAGGGAGCAGTGCTGAAGTAACCTACTGAGGGACTGTTTGTTTTGCTTGGATTTGTATGAGCCCTGAGGGAGAGATTACACATACATCTAAAGCCCAGCTTTGTCTACTCGTGCCTGTGTTATGTGTGAATCGTTAACCCGATACATTTGAATACTAAATAAGGAAGCACACTGTAATACAGCACAGTAGCAAACTGGGTTGTCTCCCCTTCACATATTTCTGCACCCTCACCATTCCCATACACAATCTGTCCCCAGACATACCAATGATCCTCCATTTTGGGTATGCGTTCTGTGGGGGACTTCGAAGCAGTGTTACAATAATTTACTTAGTTTCCATTGAGCTTGGGGATTCTTGAGGCAGTAATATGCTGTGAGCTGCTCAACATAAAATGTTAGGTGGATGTTTGCGTTTGACAGGTTTCTATAAGGCTGGGGCCGTGCCGGCCCCCTCACATCACTGCGTTCCACTGCTGTATGACATGGTCACCAYAGGAGGCTGGTAGGAGGAGCTATAGGAGGATGGGCTCATTGTAAAGACTGGAATGGAATAAATCAAATCAAAGTTTATTTGTCATGTGCYCCGAATACAACAGGTGTAGACCTTACAGTGAAATGCTTACTTACAGGCCCTAACCAACAGTGCGTATTAGGTGAACAATAGGTATTAGGTGAACAATAGATAAGTAAAGAAATAAAAACAACAGTAAAAAGACAGTGAAAAATAACAGTAGCGAGGTAATATACAGTAGTATAACTGGATCAAACACATTAAACATGTGGAAACCGTTCCATTGATTCAATTCCAGGCATTACAATGAGCCCGTCCTCCTATAGCTCCTCCCACCAGGCACCACTGATGGCCACACTTTATGTGGAGCACTCTTTTAATGTCTGTCCGTTGAAACTGGAGGATTTTGTTCGCACTGAAGAGGACTGTGCCGTGGCTGAACAAATGCATTGGGCCCAGATTTTAATCAAAAGACACTTACGAGACGGCTTGTTTTGAGTACATGGATGGCATCTGACATTTAGTTTAGTATACCTTATTTCCACTAATCATGGGGCATGGTAAGTGGGTGGAGTTCTACCTCTGTCACTGCTAACCTAGACATAGAACAAGGAAGTACATTGTGCCCTCCATTGCACTGTGTGGAACGCTCTGCAAGGAAATGCCAAGCTACCAACACAAAACACTACCACAAAAGGCATTTACCAAGGGCATTCAAATGTAATCACCTTTTAAACCCTCTGAAGAGAAGAAGGTTCCGTTTGGAAACCCAAACCAAATGTTCATGAATTAAATGAGAAGTGCCTGGAAAAGTATGGTCTGCGAGGAATTAGAGAAAATGTTCTATCATTGTCCACCTCATTCTCTAACCTTTATCGTAAATTAACGCGGCGTGCAGCCGTCCTGCCCGTCCTCAGCTCTCTCTTAGCATGGTGTTGTGCAGGACCCCTTTAGTGTTACATGGAAGTTTGAAGTTAAACCTGAAAACCTTTCTCTCATTAATAATGCCATAGAGGGTTTGTTTGTCCGCTGTGACTCACTCCAGTGGGGCTCTCGCATTCAATTCCACCACCGCTTACTGCTGGTCCACAGCATAATTACAAACCTGCTAGTTCGCCTTGTTAGAGTAACCCGCTGTTGCCAAATGAATGTTAGTGATTTAGGGTAACTACCTTTTTGCATAAACAAACGCTCATCATACATTCAGTTTTAGCGTCTCCGAGTGCTTAATCCCGCCACTGGTGCTAATGCTTAATCAACAGTGGCAACGCAAGACATGCAGCTTCCCATAAGTCTGGATAAAAAGAGCTTGAGATGGTGGGAAAAGAACAACAAACGTTGGAATCCATGTGTTATGCATTCGTTTTCACCTTAAATAATCAAATTATTATGTTCAAAACCTGTTTAGCAGATGGTCAATTGCGGGTGTAGCGAAATGCTTGTAAAACGTGTTACATACTGCACATGAGCTTAGGCAGTTATATGGGCAGCATGGCATGTCGCCTGCAGAAGAGGCCTATGGTCTATTTGCAGCCCTGGACTCTTTCCCATTGGCAGCATCTCATTTGGAGACATCCCCAGTTGGCAGCAATCTTCTATGGTCCAGTGGTAGTGTTAGCCCTGAGGGCAGTTAGGCCAGAACACCCAAGGGCATCAGAGCCAAGCTCTCTCCCAGTGGACCCCAGGCAGCCCAGGCAGCCATTCCACCAGTCACTTGTTCCCATTGAGGCCCTGCTGCATACATGATGGATGTTTCTTGTCATCCCAATGAACAACTAATGCGCCCTGATTCAATGGTCGTACATTAAGTTAGTTGTAAATTCCCACTGTTTTGCTTGCTCAGGGCACTTCACTACACTTACATAGCTACACTTTTTGCATATGAATATGTATTGATGGATTTTATTTGAGAGAGATACTGTATTCTCCATAAGCAGTCAGATTGAGGAAAGATACTTCTTTCAAATGATGTTTAATTGAGAGTGTAGATGCTATTTGATCTTTGTTGTAAGTAGTTGCCTTCAAAGTGCCTACAATTAACATATTGGGGCAATACCATAGACCAATGTTTAACCAAATTGACAACTGACATAACACAGCGTAACTGTGAGGCCAACTAGCATTACTGTTTGATAGGAGGGGCAGACGAGGGGTGCTTCGGAAGCTGAGAGCTCATGTACTCTTGAAGGAAGTCTTTCAATGCACTGAATTCAAGTCTGTGATTGCGAGACAGGCTTCTGCTCTCATATGCGGGGCCTCTGGGGTGCTCTCCTCCGCAGCGGAGAGCCAGGGCTTCAAGGCAAAGACATGACAGAATCTCCCATAAGCCTCGTGGATGAAACAGATACAGTAACTAGTGCAACTGTCTCCCAATGAGGTATACTGTATGTAAAGCTGTCATACTGTATCCTATCTAACGGCTCTCAGACACCTAATACCTTTTTTGCACTATTGGTTAGAGCCTGTAAGTAAGCATTTCACTGTAAGGTCTACACCTGTTGTATTCGGCGCACGTGACAAATAAACTTTGATTTGTTTTGATTTGATATCTCACTCTCTCTCTCTCTCACTGTCTCTCTCTCACTGACTCTCACTGTCTCTCTGTCTCTCACTGTCTCTGTCTCTCACTGTCTCTCTGTCTCTCTCACTATCTCTCTCTCTGTCTCTCACTGTCTCTCTCTCTGTATCTCTCTCTCTCTCTCTCTCGGTCCCTGTCTCTCCCTCTCTCTCGGAGGAAAACACACATTTGCAAATTGTATTAGACAGCCTGTATTGGTCAGAAGGACACAGCGAGACTGGATTCTCAGTTTAATCTGGTCATATCTGTACTGCTATATATAGTCATGTTATCTCCCTCTCATGTCTATGTGTCCAAGGCCTCACCCCCCCGTCTCTGCTGTTCGTCTTTATATCTTGCTCCGTCTTTCTCTTTTGGATGGTGACGGTGCCTCAGTCCCCTGAGACCGTCCTCATCCCTCCCAATGACTGCCCTTTATTTGATGTCATTGAAAATGCATGCGCTTCTTGCTGGGAAAGAATGAAAAAGGTAAAGATGGGCGACCAGAAGTGGAGAATCAATTGAGCTGAAATGGAACTGCTTCTCTTGGGGAAGAAAAACATTGTGCTCACTGAGGTACTGAATTGCTTTGGAGAGAAAGGGAGGAGATGGATGCATGCTTCAGCTATATCCACGGATATTAAAGTCATGCATTAATTACTAAAAGGAATATTGCCTGGAATTGAATGGAATGTTCTCCCTAGCCCCCAATCCTGTTTGTTTGGAAATGTGCTTGCTTCCTTTGTGGCATCAATGGCATACTGTGTGGACATGCCAGGCCTCTTCAGAAAAAGGGCCTCGTACAGGAGCACAAACAGCTGCAAGGCACTGCACACTAATGAGTTTATATCTAACTTTACTTCCCTGATAAGTGAGGGGTATTGTGCCGCAGCTCTGTGATTTGAATTGTTTTTCAGACAAAGCCCTTTTCTTTCCCCATGACAATTGGAATCGCCTCATATAAATTCAGCCAGGAAAAGCTTTCACAATGGTATTTATCTCAATGTAGGAGAATGAATGTCACCGCAGTGATCAAAAACGTGACGAAAACGAATAAAGGAAATACGTAATGATAAAGTTGTGAATGTGGAGATGCACACAATTTCCAGGTTCGTGCTCTCAATGTGCTCTTCAGACATTCTTTGAAACCACTTGAAATGCAGTACTCATGACCTTCTACAGCAGAGGCAGAAAAGGACGTGTAGCAAGAACTATACCAGTTTTCTTAATGTTTTGCTAGATTGCTTTTCAGTGTTGTCACATACGGTATATCCTGTGGTGGTGTTGGGGGATGGTGGTTGTGGTGGAATGACACGCTTGCACTATGTATGGACAGTGCACTACAAACCAGCTAACAACTTCAGCACGATGGACAGCAGCAAGGGATAAAAGGTCAACCAATGCATAAAGACATAGGATCTTAATTTGAGTCAGTTTTCTACAGCAGGAACATAATCCTGCAGTAACAGGAAATGTGGATTATTATGTGGATTATAATTTATCTATATTTTTTTAGGGTTGATACATTTTTCGTAAAGGAAAATCAAGTCTGAAATTTCAAAGTGGCAATTACAATCTTCAGAAGCCTTTTTAAACCTCAAATACACTACACGTTTTACATTTTCTGCATTGCAGGAACGTTCTCCTGCAACTGGGTGATCAAATTAAGATGTTGCATCAGTATGAAGTGCTGGAAGAAGGAAGTAAGGCTGCGTTTACACAGGCAGCCCAATGCTGATCTTTTGCCCAATTGTTGGCAAAGAGCTGATCTGATTGGTCAAAAGACCAATTAGTGGAACAAGATCAGAATTGCGCTGCCTGTGTAAACGCAGCCTTACACAACTCTTCCCCACAGGGGGAATCCTAAAGAGCAACAGTTATCCTTTCGTCAGGATGAACTGTAATATATGTAAATGTTGACCATTTGTGCGGAATCTATTTCAAATGCATATCTACTGGGAGAGCACTTTGTAAGATGCTGAAAACAGGTCCACTTGCCCACCCAAATGAGGGTGAAACTGTGCTCACCCTTTGCATGCCTGTTTCCATCTCCCCCCAGCTAATTACTCTAAATAGCCAATTAGCCACATATATTAGCATTTCATACATCCACCTCCGTCATAAATCTAGCTTAAGTGTAGTGTATTTGGTCATTTTGAAGGTAGAACATTTGCTTAAATAGTGAATGATTGGGCTAATTAAGAGCTTGAGGGCCAAGGGTTGAGGCCAACTATGTAAGTCCAGACCTCGAGAATTAGAATTTGACACAAATGTTCTACTCTATAACAGGCTATTTGGMATTCCTGACGGTGTGATGCTTTGTAAAACTTTAAATGACTTACTGCTCTGGCATCTCTTGTAAATTCCCAATACCACACTCAATTGTTCTTCAGTGGATCGAGTCCTTCAACAGGCTGATGACCTAGTACGATTCTCACCTTTCCAGGGAGCAAGAAATCTCATTACAAAGCACAAACTCCATTCTGGATGGSCCTTTAAAAAAAGATGATAAGCCATGGAGAATGGCTTAGAATTACAGTGTGCACTGATGGAAACAGTAGCCTTAATGGATAGAGCTTTTAGAGCTAAAGTCATATCCAAGGTGGAGTTATGGGGAACTGTGGTATGAAAGCACTTCGGACAGTTTTCTCAGTTGGTACAATGAGCAAAAAAAGAAAATATAATCGTCTGAAACTGTAGATCTAATATACAAAACCTTCCTTTAACAACATTCATTGATTTGCAACATAAACAAACTAAAAGGTTATGGATTTGTCCCAAACAATAATTGTGCATTATGCCACAGACTTGTATTGAGTAAACTTGTAGACAATTCAATTATACTAAGGCCTATTACAAACCGACAAACCAATTGAGGTATTGTCAGAATTGTCTTAACCAACAACAGTAGAACGAATCCAATGAGAAAACAATTAGGTTGGAGACAGCCTGTATTTGTCATAAGAACAAGGAGAGCACAACCAACACTTACAGTTTCATTTAATTCCGTTCATGTAAGAGTAAGATACAACTTGGGATAATACCTGCAGGTTTTATTGCAATTTTACAGACCATCAACTCAGCACTCACTTCTCTGGCCTTTGAGCCCACCAGCTGCCGACACCTCTCCTGCTGCTGACTCAAGACATGGCAGGCTAAACTGGGATCTACTGTACAGTTTTACATGGATAGTTCACCCAAATTACAAAATTACATATTGGTTTCCTTACGCTGTAAGCAGTCTTTGGACAAGGTTTGGCAGCAAACCATGCTTTGGTTTAGTTTCCCTGGCACTCTTTCCAACGTTTTAGCATTTGTGGCACAAATCCCATTCAAGTCATGGTACTGATATTAGCATTTTTCGCACATTGTATTCAAATAATCTATGTGACTTTGTTAAGCTTCACAATCAATTTCGATACTTTCGGGTGATTTGGACATGATGCGCGAAAAATGCTAATATCGGTACCATAACTTGAATGGGATTTGTGCCAAAAATGCTAAAAGGTTAGCATTTAAAAATGGTACAAGGGAAATAAAACCAAAGCACGGATTACTGTCATACCTTGTCCATAGACTGCTTACAGGGTAAGAAAACCAATGTGTCATTTTGTATTTTAAGTGAACTATCCCTTTAAGTGTGACGCTAGACGGAGCACATATTGTAAAGCCCGAGTGTTTGTATTGATATGTTCCATTTGCCTGCTGCACCGTCCTGCTGCTGTTGTCAGTACATGTTGTGTCATACTGTATATAGGGGCTGTCTGTACGGTAAAATCAGTGCATGAAGTTCATGTCTGCTAACTATGCGTGTACAGGAACAACAGCACTAATTTCCTCTTCTTGTCAATTACTTTGCTCTGCCAACGCAGCTTTCTACCCCACCAATTAACCTTCTGAAACCGAGTGGAGTTCCTCAATCAAATTATGCCGTGGGAGAACCAGGGTTCTGAGTGACAGCGAACCCTGCCTCAGCACTCTCATTAAGAGGATATGAGCAGAATGATTCACTGTCTCCTCCTTTTTCTCCACTCAAGTCCATCAAATTAKACATTAACATTTTTTTATCCGTCCAGGAACCTGTGAGGTTACATGGCGTGTTTAGGGACAGAGCACTGACACTGTGTGATATCCAGCTTGGCCAAAAACAAATGTCAGGGTGGCCAAAAACAGATTGGTGGGAGACAGAGAACACCTGGGGGCCTGAGCTTAAAGGTCATGAACAGTCAAAATCATGTTTTTCATGAAATTGGATGATATTTGAGGGAAACGAGATCAAAATATGATGACCAAAGTATGAAAAATGACTGTTGCTTCTACATTGATAAAGTTTGATCATAAAGTTACTGGCCCCCTCCCACATGTCAAACACTAGGATTCATTATTAAGGGGACAAGGTGACATCACCTTAACTCTCATTTTAATACACCAATGGTAACATGATATTCTCTTACCTAATTGAAATAAGTACCGGCTTGTAACCAACATCGGTGTGTTTGCAGAGGGGCGTGGTTTAAATAGCTTGACTAAGGTGTCAGCAAATATAATTAAGAGTTTACCCTATTCATCTACGGCAAAGATAATTATATGTTTCACCTGTCATCTGTATCGGATGTTAGCTAGTTACTGGCTAACTAGGTCTTCAGCCAACACATTCAAAACTCAGACGCAGTTGTCAAGTCAACACATCTGTCAGTGTTGCTGTGAACAGCATCAAAAGAAACATGCCAAATGGGAGATGAATAAAAATCTATATATATCATTGATGCAATTTCAATGTTGTTTGAGTTGCTTTCTCTATCACCAAATTAGCTTGAGATGATTTTAGTGCAACACTGCTCACTGCATCCAAGTTTCTTGACATAGGAGTTTCAAAGAGCTGTCAGTCAAGGTGAGCTCATGAATATAAGCTCTCCGCCCACTCAGCCCGTCTTTTCAAACTTCCTGGTAGTTAGCCATGAGTACTTTTCAGAACTTTTCAGAATGACTGTTCAGGACCTTTAACCTAGCGAAGAGATTCTCWCTGTTGAAATCCCAACAGCACCTGGAACCACTACAGCAGAGTACACTGTATGTCTGTGACACTGMGACTCACCTGCCCAAGGACCAAGTACCTACATCAACATAACATTGCAGAATGTGGGGATTTCACAGCCAACACGTAGGTCTTATTTCAGAGATGTATTTSTTGTTTCCTTGAATCATTCCTCTGCCAGATTCTTACGCACACAGTCTGTAGTCCTTATGCCAATAATTTTACATTATCAGCACTCAGTGGAGTTACTGTATATAATGTACATATTAAGTTGTTGTATTTTAACTATTGATTAATACATGGAATGTTGGGAGATAAGGAAGGTACTTTGGCAATCTATCGTTGATGATTTGTAGACATGTTAAAAAAACAATGCATAATGTTCAAGGCAAAAGCACTGTTGGTTTGTGYAAAAATAAAAAATAAATGTTTTTATATGAATACACCAGCAAATTGCTCTTCTTTATCTTTTTAAATACTAATCACAATTCCCTGACAGAATTTTTCATGCTGCATGTCTTATGATAATGGCTTTGTGTGGTTGTTTACGTTTAATATGTACGCCAATAATGGAACTGCAGTCTGGACTCTTAGGCTAATTGTTGCAAGTCCCTATTCAGCTTTAAAAGCTCCAGCGAACCAGAGAATGGCATTACACATATCAACCCCCGATGCTCTCCCAGTCTGTGGTGACAAGGAACTATGCCAATAATAGACATGGCGCATCTGATTCACTCTGACCTTGGCAGCCCTCAGAGGTCACCGTCCCTCTCCAATACATCACCCATAAAGAAACCAAGCCTGCCTGATAATAGTGCTGTGGCAGCTGTATCATGAACACATATGGTCCTGCAGCCGCCACCATGATGTGCAATGCATCTTTATTAAAAGTTGGCTCGGGAGTTAAGACGTGGAACATAGAAGCATTAGCATAAGACTACAGGTAGTGAGCCTTTATGTGCATTTCTTTGTTTTACTTTAGTTTCATACAGTATTCTGCAGTGCTCGTATTTTCTACTTTGTGTCTATTTCAACTTCTCTTCAATAATTATCTGAGCATTTCCTTTCAGCTTGTAATATGACTCCTCAATACTTGGCGATGCAGACATCTGATTCAGTAGAGTTGAAGATGGAAATACCTGTAGTGGTTACTGAATATACTGTATCCTCCGACTTAGCAACAGATAAGGAAATACAATCTACTTAGTCATTCTGCTTAGTCATGCTGTAGTCATTTCAGTACAAGAAGCATGTTCAGAATAATCTATGTTTGTGACTGTACATGATAGGCTACATCTCCTTGTCACTATGGAGATACTGTACAATATCTCTAACCTCCATTCCCAAACATAGAAGATATGAGTAGCAGATGATAGCAGTCAGCAACGGAATGAAGGAAAGCTTCAGGATTGGATGAGATAGTAAGGAATGGAATCAATCATTGAGAGGCACAGTGGCAGCAAGGACATTGGGCTTGTCAGACGATTCCACTGGCCACATTTGATCTATACAGAAAGCCTCAGACTCTTGGCTGGAGAAAGCGATGGAAATAGGAAGGTTGGAGGCAAAATGGAAACATTGAAAGCTGTCTAGTGAGATGGCTATGTTGGGGAATAAAATTGTTTTCGTCTTTTGAAATGAAAGAATTTGACATGGTATATATTCCAGAGAGGACAATATGGAAGGGATTTTTTTTTTAGTTAAGGTTAAGCTATACTGAACTGACAGGGTAGGATGTCTGGCATACAGTATCACAAAAAAAAATAATAGTAAAGTTATACTCAGAGGGGAGGTAGGCAAGAACATGCTGGTGGAAAGAATATTATCTCAATTAAGGTGGGAGTGATGCAACAGTTTAACATTTAAATGCTGACTGCTGGTAGAATTTATCTGTCACAAAATGTTCTGATAAAACTTGTCAGCATTTGCATTTTTATTGCTATTGTCCATTTGAATGTTCTCRCAAAAKCTCATTGATAATGGGATGAGCATTTGCGAGGCTGTGTATGAGCAGATGCTACCTCACGTAAAAGGCAGAACAGACATCAAATGCGATGCTACATTCCCTGTGAAATGAAAGAATCAAGTGCTTAAGTTACAGCCCTCCCAAGTAATGTCACAGCTATGCCGGCACCCTTCTGCTTCGATATACAGCAGTTCCCTTCCCTGGCAGCARGTCTTCTTCCACAGCAGCAGCCTGGCTGTGGAAGCTGCACCCTCCATCCGCCCACCCACAGTGATCCACAGGTTCCCTCACAAACAGGGATGATGGAGTCACCAATACCCAACCAAGCAACATCAGGTGTTCCTCTGGCAGGTGTCATGTCATTTTGTATTCCCAGTGGCTGGTGCCTTCCTGGCCTGACAGCTTCACAGCTACTCACACTAGCAATTATACATAAAGTATAAGTGCCATGTATTCATATTTCTATCATGTTTATGCACTTACTGGAGTTACTTCACAACAAAATATGAAGTTAGGAGGGCTACTTTTGTGCAGTAGAGTAAAATTGAATATTTTGAGTTATGTAAAGCAACAAAAAAAAGAGTCTCAATAATACTGAAATATATCTAAACCAACTTCACAAAAGATTTCAAACAAARGCTTGTTCTGTAATTTTGAGACTTACTCTTTAATAATTGCCTCAACAACATTAATAATGAAGTGTATCCGGGAGCTGTGTCCATTGTAAAATATGAATACTGTCGGAAGCGTACAAAGGGTACATGTGCTGTAATGATCCCTCGATTAATAACGTTCTGAATTTAATTAGCTATCGAGTATCTTTGTTGAGTTCCCTTGAACCGAGTTATAATACGGTTCACTGCAGAGACATGTTGCACAATCAGGTCCCATAGCTGTTTTGTTCACACAGTGACACATTCAAGGTCTTTGCCTGTTACATAAATAGTTGAGAGACAAGAAGGTGCAGATACAGAAAGAGACAGACTAATACAAAAGACAGGTTATTTTCTTAAATACTCCCTCCACACTCGCTGTAATAATCACAGAATGCTAGGATTGATGGCTCCATGGCGGGGGCCACTTTAATAAAAAATCCACATATATGTCGACACACTCCTGGACGGTCTGACAGCAGTTTATTTTGTCGTTTGATGTGATGATCCGATTAGAGTTGATAGTCATGACATGTATCTGTAGTGCATGTCTGATGAAGTATAAACCAGCTTACAGTGCAGAATGTGTTGTAGGGAGGCTCCAGCGGGGAGAATGCTGGCTTATAGTCAGCAACTATAATRTAATCTATTCTGAAGGAGAGGCTCAGGTATAGATGTAAAGATCAAGACTAGATTGGATGCCATTCTCTAATTACTTTTGACACAATTACCCTTATAGAGCAATATGGGAGTCCTCTCTAAGGTCCTCTTAACTCAGTCAGAGTGCTCTCCCCTGAACTTTGCCCCAGACCCAATCCTTTGAGCAGACGGGGCACTCGCCCAAATTAATTAAGGTTTCAATTAGTCACGCTAAATGGAGCCTCATCCAAAACGTATTGGATGGGATACAGAGACTGGTGCCTTTAGGCTACTTTGAAAAGAAAGACATGTGAACTGAGTCATCCTCATCAAAATAATCCAGGACCCATTGAAGATGCAGGTTTGATACCTGCAGGGAAATGAGAAGCCTGAACTGTAGCTTTCTTCCATTGATRGTTAGTATTATTCCAAATAAGAGTCTCCCTTGGGGGTAAGCATCTGCTATACAGCACAGTATGTGGTGGGATTTAGGCTGAAGTGAATTTAGACACGGAATGACTGTACTCATCCGTTCATATTACATTGATGAGCTAACTACAGTATGTAAAGATTGGACAGTAGAAATGTAGTCTTTCATACCAATTTGAACTCTGAAAAGGCAGATTACATTGAAGTGTTTGCCAAAATAGTAAGCTATTGTTAGAGCCAAGGGTTGACTAAGCCCTGGTGTGAGGAAAAACGGAGTAGGATAACCAGTATTCAAAATGAAAAGGATTCGTCTGCCAGTAGATGGCACTTTTCCCACTTCACACGGTCTACTATCTCACCTCCCACAATCCGGTTATCACTGAGATCACTGCAAACATCTCAAAAGCATTACTACGGCAGCCTACACATGTAAAATGAAGCCTGTAAAAGGGAGACAYTCTATGATATGTTCTTTCTTCAAGTATTGTACATTCAGCACAAACAGTTTCCAAAATTGTTTTTTAAAGCCTGTCAAGCAATTTCAAGGAAATTCTCAACACAAGATCACATTACATTAGAAAACACCAACACGCATCTCTCCGTCTGGCCAATAGCCTGTTCTCAGGCAGTTAAGGAGAATAATGTTCTCCTTCAGAGAACCGTGCATTCTGAGTCATGTTCAGTGTTGCCATACATTATTTACAGAACAGACTTATTTAACAGTGGTTTATGTCTGGGACAATAGTAACAAGTCACCAACAGCAGCTATGACCAATAGGGTCTCACCAAATATTATTAATTGTTTTAAGTACAGGTATGCCCAATTGTTCCTTCAATGTGTTTTCATACACAGTCTCAGCATTTACGAAACTGGCAAACGACTTCAGCAGAACGATTCCCAGTGTTCTTACAACACGAGATTGAATAGTAAATGTTACAAATACATCTTCAAAGGGGCGGCAGGCAGCCTAGTGGTTAGAGCAATGGGCCAGTAACAGAAAGGTTGCTAGATTGAATCCCCGAGCTGACAAGGGAAAAATCTGTCGTTCTGCCCTTGAACAAGGCAGTTAACAGGCCGTCATTGTAAATAAGAATGTGTTCTTAACTGACTTGCCTAGTTAAATAAATTAAAAATAMAATTAAAAAAGGAAATGCACCTCTTGATGAGTGTGGGGGAGGGGAGGCATAAAAACAGATGGTCAAAGATCCTACTTTAAAGGTGAGTGGCCTCAGGTCTAAGCTTTTGTTGTGAGCTGTAAAAGATAAACCAAAGCCTGTACCGTTCCTTTCCTCGCCTGAGTACGCTACAAAGTGAAGTGAAGGCAATTCTTCAATCTCATGTACTATGCGAGTAAATAAAACATTCCTTGTGCAATCCGTCACTCGTTATGTGAATCAGAGCATCAGATATTCACATGTTAAATGGATTTCCAATTGTCACAATATTACAAAGCCCCACCCCCCAACCAACCGTTCAATCTCTATCCGGGAGCTTGACATGACTTGAAGGTCAACTGGGGTGGCTAGCTGGCTTCAATGTGAATGGGATGTGATGGAACAGAGAGCACAAATGAAGTTTCACGCAGGGCAACCTAGTCACAGCTTACTGTCAGCAGTGAGGAGAGAATCGTCAGGGGTGTCTGTAATAAATGGGTGACAGCTGTCTCTCAACACGGCATCCATCTCCCTGTTTTAACTTACATTTATTTTGCCTCTCTCAATGCTAATTCGCTGTGGAGCAGACTGCGCCAGCCTCCATTAACGAGCTAGTTTGCGCCGCGACACTAATCACACTCATTATTAATCATGAAGTGTAAACCAACCATTTACCCTTTTCAATATGGACGATCCTCTCATGAGGAATACAGCATGCTTCATCCATCTTGTGGCAAGGTCACAGTAAAATAGTAAGCAACGATACCCCACTTTGGTTTTATAATGTCACACTGTATTTAAGACATTACCATGGTGATATGGCGCTAACGTAATCATTAATAGTGCCTGCGGAGCACATAAGCAGGTCTGATCACTGCTCTCGGGGCTGAATGAAATAGAATGACTGAGACATGAACAGGCATTCTATTTCGTTCCGCCCTTGAGAGCACTGATCATGTCTATCTTCGCATTACTGGAACGCAGGGATGGAAAAATCACCACAGGAACAATATATATATATATGTTTCAGTTTGCAAGTCACAACGGCAGTTTGCTTGAGAGCGTGCCTTTGAAGAATGGGAAAGAAAGGGTTAAATCCCCTCTCTGCGCTGAGTTTGAGAAGCATCAATGGCTGACTCTATAATGTTGTTTTATGATCACTTTATGTGTCCACCTAAAGGCTCCCTCTAGAACTCCATCTTTCATGGGCTAATCATAGATGGTCTGTGGTAATCCATTCAAATGACTCTTCACTTCAATGAATTACTGTTCCAGGTGGACTAGAACCGGGCACTTAAAGCTAGAACCCTTAATTGAAGCAATAACAAAGCGTCACCCCGCCTGTYTTTTAGTAAAAAGCTGAGGGAGGGCCTGAAGAAATGTAACCACTCTCAAATTCATAGACAGAGATGTAGATACAAGGACTGACCATCCATGATATCTAAATGATAGTTTTAACACTTTTTTAAGGCTATACAGTGTTTGTTTACATTTACATTGTTTACAAACATTGGAATTAAACAAGCTTGTATTCTGGGTTCTGATGGGTTACGACTGTTGAACTAATAAGCTCATGAGGCATTTACAGAATAAGTTATATTCTGCAAGAATCAATGGGTATACACTGAGTATACCAAACATTAGGAACACCTTCCTAATATTGAGGTCCACCCCTCCTTATGCCCTCAGAACAGCCTCAATTCGTCGGGGCATGGACTCTACGAGGTGTCGAAAGCTTTTCACGGGAATGCTGGCCCATGTTGGAGGTGTACCTGGGAAGTATTTCAAGGCCTACCCTCAAACTCAGTGCCTCTTTGCTTGACATCATGGGGAAATCAAAAGAAATCAGTCAAGACCTCAGAAAGAAAAAAGTAGACCTCCACAATTCTGCTTCATCCTTGGGAGAAATTTACAAACGCCTGAAGGTACCACGTTCATCTGTACAAACAATATACGCAAGTATAAACACCATGGGACCATGCAGCCGTCATACCGCTCAGGAAGGAGACACGTTCTGTCTCCTAGACGTGAACGTACTTTGGTGTGAAAAGTGCAAATCAATCCCAGAACAACAGAAAAGGACAGTGTGAAGATGCTGGAGGAAACAGGTACAAAAGTATCTATATCCACAGTAAAATGAGTCCTATATCGACATAGCCTGAAATGCCGCTCAGCAAGAAAAAATCCACTGCTCCAAAACCGCCATAAAAAAAGCCAAACTATGGTTTGCAACTACACATGTGGACAAAGATCCTACTTTTTGGWGAAATGTCCTCTGGTCTGATGAAACAAATATAGAACTGTTTGGCCATAATGACCATCGTTATGTTTGGAGGAAAAAGGGGGAGGCTTGCAAGTCGAAGAGCACCATCCTAACCGTGAAGCACGGGGGTGGCAGCATCATGTTYTGGGGGTGCTTTGAGCAGGAGGGACTGATGCACTTCACAAAATAGATGGCATCATGTGGTAGGAAAATTATGTGGATATATTGAAGCAACATCTCAAGACATCAGTCAGGAAGTTAAAGCTTGGTCGCAAATGGGTCTTCCAAATGGACAATGACCCCAAGCATTCTTCCAAAGTTGTGGCAAAATGGCTTAAGGACAACAAAGTCAAGGTATTGGAGTGGACATCACAAAGCCCTGACCTCAATCCCATAGAAAATGTATTGGCAGAACTGAAAAAGTGTGTGCGAGCAAGGAGGCCTACAAACCTGACTCGGTTGCACCAGCTCTGTCAGGGGGAATGGGCCAAAATTCACCCAACTTGTTGCGGGAAGCTTGTGGAAGGCTAACCAAAACATTTGACCGAAGTTGAACAATTTAAAGGCAATGCCACGAAATACTAATTGAGTGTATATAAACTTCTGACCCACTGGGAATGTGATGAAATAAATAAAAACTGAAATAAATCATTCTCTCTACTATTATTCTGACATTTCACATTCTTAAAATAAAGTGGTGATCCTAACTGACCTACAACAGGGAWTTTTTACTAGGATTAAATGTCAGGAATTGTAAAAAAKMGAGTTTAAATGTATTTGACTGTCACGCCCTGACCTTAGTTCCTTTTTTATGTCTCTATTTTGGTTTGGTCAGGGCGTGAGTTGGGGTGGGCATTCTATGTTTTGTTCTATGTTTTCCATTTCTATGTGTTTGGCCGGGTGTGGTTCTCAATCAGAGGCATCTGTCTATCGTTGTCTCTGATTGAGAACCATACTTAGGTAGCCTTTTTCCACCTGTGTTTTGTGGGTAGTTGTTTTCTGTCTTTGTGTCTGTACCAGACAGCACTGTTTCGTTTCATTCTCTTTGTTATTTTGTTTAGTGTTCTGTTTTTAATAAATTAKCATGAACACTMACCACGCTGCGCTTTGGTCCGATGATTCATCATCTTCTTCAGACGACGAGCGTTACATTGGCTAAGGTGTATGTAAACTTCTGACTTCACCTGTACATGTAGGTAGAGTTAAAGTGACTGTGCATAGATAATAAACAGAGAGTGGCAGCAGCGTAAAAGGGGGGGGGGGATTCCTCTGACACCGTCTGGTATAGAGATCCTGGATGGCAGGAAGCTTGGCCCCAGTGACGTACTGGGCCGTATGCACTACCCTCTGTAGTGCCTTGTGGTCGGAGGCCGAGCAGTTGCCATACCAGGCAGTGATGCAACCAGTCAGGATGCTGTCGATGGTGCAGCTGTAGAACCTAAGGATCTGAGAACCCATGCCAAATCTTTTCAGTCTTCTGAGGGGGAATATGCTTTTTTGTGCCCTTTTCACGACTGTCTTGGTGTGTTTGGACCATGATAGTTTGTTGGTGATGTGGACACCAAGGAACTTAAAGCTCTCAACCTGCTCCACTACAGCCCTATCGATGAGAATGGGGGTGTGCTCGGTCCTCCTTTTCCTGTAGTCCACAATCATCTCCTTTGTCTTGATCACGTTCAGGGAGAGGTTGTTATCCTGGCACCACACAACATATAGGCTGTCTCATATTTGTCGTTGATCAGGACTACCACTGTATTGTTGTCGGCAAACTTAATGATGGTATTGGCCATGCAGTCATGGGTGAACAGGGAGTACAGGAGGGGACCATTCTTGATAAACACAAACTGTTGAGTGTGAAAAACCCAGTAGTGTTGCAGTTCTTGACACAAACCGGTGAGCCTGGCACCTACTACCATACCCTGTTCATAGGCACTTAAATCTTTTGTCTTGCCCATTCACCCTCTGAATGGCAAAGATACACAATCAATGTTTCAATTGTCTAAAGGCTTAAAAATCRTTCTTTAACCTGTCATCTACACTGATTGAAGTGGATTTAACAGGTGACATTAATAAGGGATCGTAGCTTTCACCTGGATTCACCTGGTCAGTTTATGTCATGGAAAGAGCAGGTGTCCTTAATGTTTTGTATACTCATTAGGACTGGAGCCGGCTTGACCACCATCTCCTAGTGGCTAGTCATGGGTAGTCTATGGTGTTGTAGGTCCATTGTGTCACGTTTCTGACCTTATTTACCTTGTTTTGTCTTTATTTTGTTGGTCAGGGCGTGAGTTGGGTGGGTATTATCTATGTTGTCTGTTTCTATGTGGGGTTTTCTAGTTTGGTCTGATATGGTTCTCAATCAGAGGCAGCTGTCATTCATTGTCTCTGATTGGGAACCATATTTAGGTAGCCTGTTTTCACTGTTGGTTTGTGGGTGTTTGTTTCCTGTGTCAGTGTTTGTGCCACACGGGACTGTTTTCGGTTAGATTCTCGTTGTTATTTTGTTTTGTGTKYTGTTCAGTTGTTTCTATTAAAACATGGACACTTACCACGCTGCGTTTTGGTCCGATCCCTGCTACACCTCCTCTTCAGACGAAGAGGAGGAAATCTGCCGTTACACATTGCTGCTTTACATTCAACCTCAGCTGTTACGTTCAAGGATATTTGACGGCTGTTTCTTGTAGACTAAATATAGAACATGGAAAATCAATTGTGTTGATTGAGCACCACTGGGCCCTGGCCTTTTCACAGGTGTTTGTYGATGTTTTCATTTGAATTCTCATAACTGTGTTTTTCCTTGAATTCAGGCTGTAGTTATATGAATCGTAACGCATCACATTTAGCAGGCTGCAGGAAAAAAACAGAATGCATCATCAGGCCTGTTTGTTGATTAAAATGTCGTTCTCTCAATCCAGGCTCTGTCAGGTTGGATAGGATTGCACTGGGGAAATGTTACATATGTTTGCTTCATTGAAAGTGATAAAAGCACCTCAAATAAATCACAAGGTCACTCCTATGCCTCCAACCCTTAACCTGTCTCAGCACTGAATACATTGCCCCCACAGTATCAATTTAGTATTGATACCTGTATCAGTTATGTATGAAACTTACTTAAAAAATAGGTGCCATTTGTCTTTTCTCTGGGTGCCAACATATATACAGTACCAGTCAAAGGTTTGGACACACCTACTCATTCAAGGGTTTTTCTTTATTTTTTACATTTTCTATGTTGTAGAATAATAGTGAAGACATCAAAACTATGAAATAACATATATGGAATTATGTAGTAACCCAAAAATATATTTGAGATTTGAGATTTTTCAAAGTAGCCACCCTTTGCCTTAATGACAGCTTTGCACACTCTTGGCATTCGCTCAACCAGCTTCATGAGGTAGTCACCTGGAATGCATTTCAATTAACAGGTGTGCCTTGCTAATTTGTGGAATTTCTTTCCTTCGTAATGCGTTTGAGCCAATCAGTTATGTTGTGACAAGGTAGAGGTGGTATACTATTTGGTAAAAGACCAAGTCCATATTATGGCAAGAACAGGTCAGTCAATACGGAACATTTCAATAACTTTGAAAGTTTCTTCAAGTGCAGTCGCTAAAAGCCATGAGAGCCAGTTGAAACTGTCTCTTATGAGGACCGCCACAGGAAAGGATTACTCAGATTTACCTCTACTGCGGAGGATAAGTTCATGAATTGCAGCTCAAATAAATGCTTCACAGAGTTCTAGTAACAGACACATCTCAACATCAACTGTTCAGAGGAGACTGAGTGAATCAGGCCTTAATGATTGAATTGCTGCAAAGAAACCACTACTAATGGACACCAATAAGAAGAAGAGAGTTGCTTGGGCCAAGAAACACGAGCAATGGACATTAGACCACTGGAAAGTCAACATTTTAGATTTTAGTTTCCAACCGCCGTGTCTGTGAGACGCAGAGTAGGTGAACGGATGATCTCTGCATGTGTGGTTCCCACTGTGAAGCATGGAGGAGGAGGTGTGATGGTGTGGGGGTGCTTTGCTGGTGAAACTGTCAGTGATTTATTTAGAATTCAAGGCACACTTAACCAGCATGGCTACCACAGCATTCTGCAGCGATACGCCATCCCATCTAGTTTGCTCATTGTGGGATTATCATGTGTTTTTCAACAGGAAAATGACCCAAAACACATCTCCAGGCTGTGTAAGGGCTATCTTACCAAATAGAGTGATGGAGTGCTGCATCAGATGACCTGGCCTCCACAATCCCCTGACTTCAAACCAATTGAGATGGTTTAGGATGAGTTGGACCGCAGAGTGAAGGAAAAGTAGCCAACAAGTGCTCAGCATATGTGGGAACTCCTTCAAGACTATTGGAAAAGCATTCCTCATGAAGCTTGTTGAGAGAATGCCAAGAGTGTGCAAAGCTGTCACCAAGGCAAAGGGTGCCTCCTTTGAAGAATCTCAAATATAAAATATATTTGTATTTGTTTAACACTTTTTTGGTTTCTACATGATTACATATGTATAATTTCATAGTTTTGATGTGTTCACTATGTGTTCACTATTAAGATAGTAAAAATAAAGAAAAACCCTTGAATGAGTAGGTGTGTCAAAACTTTTGACTGGTACTGTATATAAAAACAACTAATCAGAAGACTGGAATCTGATAGTCCCGACCTGGTCACAGAGCATTTTGTATTATTCTGTATGTAAATCCAATACAGTCCATTTAGTATGATATGTTACATTTTGTATGGCATGTATTCCTTTTTTCAAAGCTTTAAAATTGCGTATAGATTGTTGCTTCCATCAATGTAATTGTCTGCATCATTTCCAATCACCCATATATTTTTTTGTTTGAAGGTAGGCCTTGAAATACATCCACAGGTACACCTCCAATTGACTCAAATTATGTCAATTAGCCTATTAGAATCTTCTAAAGCCATGACATCATTTTCTGGAATTTTCCAAGCTGTTTAAAGGCACAGTCAACTTAGTGTAAACTTCTGACCCACTGGAATTGTGATACAGAGAATTATAAGTGAAATAATCTGTCTGTAAACAATTGTTGGAAAAATTACTTGTGTCATGCACAAAGTAGATGTCCTAACCGACTTGCCAAAACTATAGTTTGTTCACAGGAAATGTGTGGAATGGTTGAAAAACTAGTTTTAATGACTCCAACCTAAGTGTAGGTAAACTTCCAACTTCAACTGTATATATATATATATATATATATATATATATATATATATATATATATATATATATATATATATATATATATATATATACACATATATATACATACATACATACATACATACATACATACATACATACATACATACATACATACATACATACATACATACACATACATGTATACATATATACACATACACACTTTTGTTTTTAGAATATACCCCTCCCTCAATTGGAGTAAACTAACAAACAATAACACTTAGGCTTTTACTGCCGGCATATACATTCTATACACATTTTACAGACACAATCTATTTTACAATAGTGATATTATGTTTGTTTTTAGTCCTGGCCTTCCTCTATTTCTGATGTTCATCCAGTTTGATTTCTATTTGCCATATATTTGTAACTGTGCTATTTCACAAAAGTTCTGATCCTATATACATTTTACAGACTCCGTATGTTTTACATTGGTTATCGTGTTGTTATTAGTCCCACCCTTCAGCTCCATTCAACCCCTCCCATCTATCTCTTAACATCATCCATATTGGATTTCTATTTGCCATATATTTTTCAACTGTGCTGTGGTGCTTCACAAAAGTACTGAACCTTTCTATTCTCATAGCTTCTACAGATTGTAAATTAAAGATAACATGTTTTGCTAAAATAATTATAATATCATTGATCGATTGACTATGACTTTTCAAATGAGTTCTAGGTAAATGTTGCAATTCTTCAGCCATTCCTGGACCTGTGACCAAAAAACGAGTATGGACAGTACCAGAATAAATGATCTAATGACTCTGCCTCCTCGCAGCAAAATCTGCAGAGCTGGGAAGATAGTATCCTTCATATATGGCATGTATTAATTTGTGGATGTCCATCCCCCATTTCGTATGATATGTTATGAATTCCAATTCGTATTATATGTTATGAATTTGCTTAACTTACAATATGTTACGAATTTGCAAAATGTACTATATGTTATGAATTTGCTAAACTTATGACATTTTACAAATTCTAGCTAGGTGGCTAATGTTAGCTAGGCTAGGGGTTAGTGGTAAGGGTTTAGGTTAGGGTTAAGTTTAGGAGTTTGGTAAAAGGGTTAAGGTTAGGGGAAGGGTTAGCTAACATGCTAAGAAGTTGCAAAATACCTACAAAGTAGGTTGTTCATGATGAGTTTCAAACTCGCAACCTTTGGGTTGCTAGACATTTGTGTTATACACCACTTATCCACATCGACCAGCCTTAAGTAACCATCCGTCTTATCTAACCATACCAAACGTAACATATCATACTAATTTGTGTGTCCCGGATTTACATTTACTATGTTACGTCTAGTCTATGAGACCAGGCTGATAGTTCTTGTTCCTCTCACCATTAGAGGTTAACATAGAGATAATATTTCACAAACTGCACCTTATCAGAGGTGTGATTGGCGTTTCTTCATATTCTCACCGTCCAGTGTGCAGTGGCACTACGGTGCTAAATGTCAGTCAGTAGAGATGAGAAGCAGTTTAAAGCTGATGCTGCACAGACCTACTCTACTCTTTTTAAATTACTCATATAGATAAAATGATTGTACAGGGGAGTTAATGGCCATGGGAGGGAAAAGCACCAGGGATCCCCTTGATGATGGAAATTGTGACATTTGGCATATGCAAATGTGCAGATTTTTGCTGCAGAACAGCATTCATGACATAGTGGAAACATATTTACAACAAATAGTATTTTGTTGTGTGAGACATACTGCATGTGGCTTGAAAAATAACAGCTCTATAGGACAGCGACGGATCTCAACATTTCAGTTCTCGCTTGAGGTATTTTGCAATAACTTCACCTATACAGTAGCCTTCACAGAGTATGATATTCTTATAATACGTATTTTTTCTTTTCAGATAAATGCAATTTTGAGGAAGAATGACCTTACTGCACAGTATGTGTGTGAGGGATAGTATATTTGCAGCACAACCATATGAGACAAACAATAAATAGGAAGCCTGTATGTGATTCAAGGCCATAGGTGAAGGGAGCATGAAGGTTAGCAGTGGAAATCTATTCCGAGTCTATGTCAGTCAACGTTCTCTGATGTCATGAGCATGTCTT
>NC_036860.1:73288711-73412374 GCF_002910315.2 Salvelinus sp. IW2-2015
CCTGATCGTATTCACCCGTCTTTGGTGCTTGTTCCACCCCCCTCAGGTGTCGCCCATCTTCTCCGTTATCCCAGTATTTTATACTGTGTTCTCTTTTTGTCTGTTGCCAGTTCGTCTTCTCTTGTCAGGTCTTACAGTGTGTTTTCCTGTTCGCTGCTTCTCAGTCTGTTGTCTCGTTTCCATGGTTCTGACCATTCTGCCTGCCCTGACCCGAGCCTGCCTGCCGTTCTGTACTGCTGACTCTGACCGTTTACGAACCTCTGCCTGTCCTGCCCGAGCCTGCCTGCCGTTCTGTACCTGCCTGACTCTGACCCGTTTGACGAATCTGCCTGTCCTGACCCCGAGCCTGCTGCCGTTCTGTACCTGCTGACTTCTGACCCGTTTACGAACCTCTGCTTCTGACCGAGCCTGCCTGCCGTTCTGTACCTGCCTGATCTGACCCGTTTACAGAACTCTCCTGTCCTGACCCCGAGCCTGCCTGCCGTTGTACCTGCCTGACTCTGACACCGTTTGACCAACTCTGCCTGTCCCTGACCCGAGCCTGCTGCCGTTCTGTACCTGCCTGACTCTGACCCGTTTACGAACCTCTGCCTGTCCTGACCCCGAAGCCTGCCTGCCGTTCTGTACCTGCCTGCTTGACCCGTTTACGAACCTCTGCTGCTGACCCGAGCCTGCTGCCGTTCTGTACCTGCCTGACTCTGACCGTTTACGAACCTCTGCTGTCCTGACCCCGAGCTGCCTGTCGTTCTGTACCTGCCTGACTCGGACCCGTTTACGAACTCTGCTGTCTGACCCTGAGCCTGATGCTGTTCTGTACCTGGATTACGGACCTCTGCCTGTTTTACTTGTCTTTTGCATGCAACCTGTTTGGGTCAATAAACATCTGTGACTCTAGCTGTGCATCTGGGCTAATTGAGTTCTGATATTGTTGATTGGTGTTAAAAAAACGACAGTGATGTTGAGATTTGAGCCTTTACCTTAGCAGCAGACAACATGGCTATCTGTGGTTCTACCAACAGATTCCATCCCTTTAGGGTTTAATAAGGAGAGTTTGAGGCTTTCTAGCAGTAAACCTTGGTTAAATTCCTGTTCCCATGCTGTTTATTCTCCACTGCCCTCGGATTCTCCACAATGTGAAAAACATGACAGTTGAGGTACTGACTACAAGTTCTAAGAGAATATGTTCAGATTGACCCGTTTGAATCACTTTACCATTCAGTCTCTAGATTGCTGGTGCTCAAGCATAGGGAGGGTAGTGTGTTTCTTCCCTGGTTTACATTCACTCTTTTGCAGGTTTTACTATATAATTTCTGCCATCCTAGACACATTTCCTCATCTGCTTGGTACTTCCCTTATGCACTATTTTCCGTACACTAACTATATGACAGGTTCATATTTAAGTCATAATGGCCTCAAAGCCAGTGGTTGGAGGATACATTGGCACTGGTGTTGTTAGGAAATCGTGCCAATTGGCAAATCGTGCCAATATATCCTCCAAACACCGGCTTTGAGGGCATTATCACTTTTATAAAACGGATTAGTAACATATTGAAATAATATTTTCATAAAAAAAATGTTTTTCATGAATTTAATAATTATATTTTATCCTTCCACAAGATATAGTCCCAACACAAATCTAGGGTTGCTACCCAAGCCGGCTGGTGGTTCGTATATCGGTTCGATTGCCAGAGACTTGACCCTGTCATTCAGTCTTTTTGTTCTGTATCTAATGTTCTAAATGTTCCATTGCCATACTGGCTGGCAACGCTCTTATCCCTTGCTTGCTAGCTAGCCAACTACAGCTAATTTACTGTCATGTCAAACAGTGCAGCCAGAATAACAACATTAGCTGCATTTACATTTGTTTAAGTTGTTTTCTCGTGTCATTTATTTGGATATATCCATAACAATGAGCTAATGAGGCACGATTTCGCCTGGCATAGAAAATGTGCTCTCTCATCAGGACACTGTTGTTCAGTTAACAATTTCACTTCAAACTGAAGCTGGAAAGACTGCAAACTACCTGCACTTCGTTTTGTTTTACCTTTCTTCAATTGACATTTCTTTGTATATATCAATAAAAATGATGCCAGCTGATTCATGATTTCGACTGTCTGAGAATCGCTGTCTGCCTTTCTGTCTCGTCTCGACTACCGACCCCTACACCTTCTTTACTATGGGACAGCTGGAGATTGAAATTGAATATGGAAACAATGTTGCAAATGTTGGAGACAGCAAGGTTTATACAAATCTTCACTGTTGAAAACCAAATGTTGGTCTAAAAGAAATGTAAGATAGTGTCTAGATGCTTTTTATAGTGGAAATCAAGTTTATAAATTGCCTGGTTGGGCTGATGAGACACTGGATTGCACAGTAAGATGGAACAGAGTAAATAGTCATTTTCGTGTCATAGATTTAGCTGGTGGAATAGACACCGGCTGGAATGCTCTTTTAACCAATCATTCAGGATTAGACCCATCCGTTGTATAAAGTCTACCAGACTAACTGTCTATCCTGTACTCTATCCACCATTCATAGTGACAATAGTGGTAGGTGGATCGTTTGTCCAGATCTGCATTAGGCTAACTAGCAATCATACCACACATAAAAGCATTCAAAGCTGCATCAATTTTCCATATGAATCCACAAGAACAAATAGGTATAGCTGATAGGCAGCGGAGAAACCAGGTGCATAATTGCGCATGAAAAGACAGTGAAGACATGAGAGATGCAGCTCAAAAACCTTTCCTATTGATCTTGTTTAGGGACATTACAATTATCCTACCTATAGTAGTCTACAACACCACAATACAATGAATAATTGCATTGTTATACTCTAGGTTGCAGGCAAAATGTCATTTGAATAGCAGTGGGAAAGCCCTGTAATTTGAGTGTTTCATTCAATTTGTATTTATTTATTTTATTTATTGAACCTTTATTTAACTAGGCAAGTCAGTTAAGAACAAATTRGTATTTACAATGACGGCCTACCCTGGCCAAACCCGGACGACGCTGGGCCAGTTCTGCGCCGCCCTATGGGATCGGTGGATCAGTTGTGGGTCTTCCCTCTACAGTTTATAACATTTACATTTACATTTAAGTCATTTAGCAGACACTCTTATCCAGAGCGACTTACAAGTTGGTGCATTCACCTTATGATATCCAGTGGAACAACCACTTTACAATAGTGCATCTAACTCTTTTAAGGGGGGGGGGGTTAGAAGGATTACTTTATCCTATCCTAGGTATTCCTTAAAGAGGTGGTGTTTCAGGTGTTTCCGGAAGGTGGTGATTGACTCCGCTGACCTAGCGTCGTGGGGGAGTTTGTTCCACCATTGGGGTGCCAGAGCAGCGAACAGTTTTGACTGGGCTGAGCGGGAGCTGTACTTCCTCAGAGGTAGGGAGGCGAGCAGGCCAGAGGTGGATGAACGCAGTGCCCTTGTTTGGGTGTAYGGCCTGATCAGAGCCTGAAGGTACGGAGGTGCCGTTCCCCTCACAGCTCCGTAGGCAAGCACCATGGTCTTGTAGCGGATGCGAGCTTCAACTGGAAGCCAGTGGAGAGAGCGGAGGAGCGGGGTGACGTGAGAGAACTTGGGAAGGTTGAAAAGGTTGAAGGTTGAAAAGTAATACATTGAAGGTCTTACTCCGGTCTAGAAAGGAACAGTAGCAAGCCAGTCTGGGAGTATTTTTACTTCTGTTTTATTTTATATTTTACTAAGCTGCYCTGTCTYTTGCAGATCATCATTCTCCCAAGTCCTATAATAGTGTGGGCACATACACTCCTGGCAGTCCCAGTTACTCAGGAAAGCTTAACACATGCTCTGCCTCCTCTCCAACCCGAGCCTAAATATGTGTCATTTAACTTTTCAATGTATTACTTTTTATATGTGGCAGAAACACAACCAGTCACAATGTTTGAATCGGATTAGGCTACTTCAAAATTCTCTTGTAGGCGTGCTCACGTTCATCCAAAATATAATTTCAGCGTCCTCAAAATGGCTTGACATTAAGCAGGTTTCCATCCAACCTTTTTATGCGAGGAAAGTACATGTCGTATGAAAAATGTCAGGATATCATGGAAAAGCATACAATTTATTACGTTACAGATGAAATAATGATGAACTTCACATTGTGGTGAAAGTGCACAGTGATGAGCTTGATGCGCCTTTCAATAAATATCCAGGGTCTTATTCTGGTGTCAAAATGATCGATGCTTGGCTGCAGTTTGACAAATAAAAATAATATTTCACTTTTGTCCATAATAATCTGATCATGTAGCCTATACACACACTGTGTCTGTGAGCTGTTGTCTGGAGCACACATGCCAATACCAGAGTGGACACATTCACTATACCTACACAACATTTTAGGTGACAAAACCAGTAGACCTAGAGTTGAAAATYRAATGGAAATCCYTTTAACTTGTATTTTCTTTATTCGGTACATGAGAATTGAACCACAAAAGTTATTTTCATGTGCACTACGTATTTATGCACATAATTTTACCACAAATAAATTGAATTAGATGGAAACACAACTCTGATGGGACAACACAATCTCACACTCAATTCGTGCTAATATGTAGAAAAAGTATTTCAGCAGATTTTGTGTTTATTTTGTGTTTTTGTGTGGCTTAATTTGCAGGAAAATACATATTTGGGGGGCAAGCTTTGGAACAATCTTTTGAAAGTTATTGGAGCAATGCATTTTGGGCAATGGTGTTCTACACTGCCTTTTTTTGTATCCCAAATCTATTTTTTATTAAAAAACAAGTGTTAACAACCCAATATTGTTAATCAGGGGTGGCAGGTAGCCTAGTGGTTAGAGCGTTGGGCTAGTAACAGAAAGGTTGCTGGATTGAATCCCCGAGCTGACAAGGTAAAAATCTGTCATTCTGCCCATGAACAAGGCAGTTAACCCACTGTTCCCCGGTAGGCCGTCATTGCAAATAAGAATTGGTTCTTAACTGACTTGCCTAGTTAAATAAAGGTGAAATAAAAAAATGTAATTAAAAATATCAACGAGGTAGTCACCGAAATACTTACAATATAACAGTAGCCTTAGGTTAAAAAAATGGTTTTATTAATGTCAATATTGTTTTCTATGCTTGTTTTCGCTTAATACTTTGGGATACTGGTTGTCACGGCCGTTGAAAGAACTGGACCAAGGTGCAGCGTGGTGAGCGTACATATTCCTTTATTTCATATGACGCCGACAAAAACAATAAACACTACAAAACAAACCGTGAAGCTAAAGGCTATGTGCCATAAACAAAGTCAACTTCCCACAAAGACAGGTGGAAAAAAGGGCTACCTAAGTATGGTTCTCAATCAGAGATAACGATAGACAGCTGTCCCTGATTGAGAACCCTACCCGGCCAAAAGATAGAAATACAAATAATAGAATATAGAATACCCACCCCAACTCACACCCTGACCAAACCAAAATAGAGACATAAACAGGATCTCTAAGGTCAGGGCGTGACACTGGTGCTATGTCGGATTTTATGAGGGTTGCCAGATTGGAGTAAAAAGCTGTATTTGTCAGTTTTTTTCTGTGGTATCAATGAAGGCATTTGATTGGGGAATGGGGATACATTATCATGATGGGAAATTAAATAATCAATAAGTGTGGGAAAACAGAAGACCCGCAAAAAAATCTGTTTGGTTTAAATTCCCCTGGTGCAGCTGCATGGTATTTGCAACTATAACGAGTCTGTACTATCATCTATTAAGCCATATCAAAGCAGTTAAACAGGTTCATGTCAAATAATGAATTATGTTGACTTACACTTATTGCACTTCCAAGGCCGTTTCACGATGATTGTTATGGTCGTGTCAATCATGTTGTATACGTAAGCTGTTGTAACAAGGCATATGCCAGCATTGTAGGACTACTGCCTCTGCCCAGAGGCCTACTAGTCTTTCATGGCAACGGCCGTTAGAGCTCACTTTGCCACATATGAGCCTTGGTTAGAGTCCTCGTTGCAGCTTTCACTTTCTTCCGCTACATTGGTGGCAGTGTTGGGATTACGTTCAGCTCACACCTAGTTATGTGATCTAGTGGTGGGAAGCATTCTGTTCTTCAACATTGTGTTGGGTGTAATTACATTGATATATCTAGTGAACAATGGATAAGCAACAATGGGCATGACGGATAGTAGTCGTCACTACAGGTGTCATCAAGCCTTACATCAAAGTTGCCTCTTGCTGAGTGGAAAGTGCCATGCCCAGACCAGTTATTCAGAAGAAAATCCTCTGTATGTCTAATTTGCATAAGTTAACTTACCTGTGTGGACCCAAAACAAACACATTCTACACCTTTACAAACAACCTGTTTAAAGTGTTATTACAACCATGGTGTTCTTTTGTTACTAAAGCTGCCACTCTAACCTGGTGGTCCCAGGTGTTATTACAACCATGGTGTTCTTTTGTTACTAAAGCTGCCACTCTAACTTGGTGGTCCCAGCGCGCACGACCCACGTGGAGTTCCAGGTCTCCGGCAGCCTCTGGAACTGCCGATCTGCGGCCAACAAGGCAGAGTTCATCTCAGCCTATGCTTCCCTCCAGTCCCTCGACTTCTTGGCACTGACGGAAACATGGATTACCACAGATAACACTGCTACTCCTACTGCTCTCTCCTCGTCTGCCCACGTGTTCTCGCACACCCCGAGAGCTTCTGGTCAGCGGGGTGGTGGCACTGGGATCCTCATCTCTCCCAAGTGGACATTCTCTCTTTCTCCCCTGATCCCATCTGTCTATCGCTCCTGCTTTGAATTCTCATGCTGTCACAGTTACCAGCCCTTTCAAGCTTAACATCCTTATCATTTATCGCCCTCCAGGTTCCCTTGGAGAGTTCATCAATGACTTACCCTTGATAAGTTCTTTCCTGAGATGGCTCACCTCTCACATTCTGGGTGACTTTAACCTCCCACGTCACCTTTGACTCATTCCTCTCTGCCTCCTCTTTCCACTCCTCCCTGACCTCACCCTCTCACCTTCCCCCCCCCTACTCACAGGCACGGCAATACGGCTTAGACCTCATCTTTACTAGATGCTTTCTTCCACTAATCTCATGCAACTCCCCTCCAAGTCTCCGACCACTACCTTGTAATCCTTTTCCCTCTCGCTCTCATCCAACACTTCCCACACTGCCCTACTCGGATGGTATCGCGCCGTCCCAACCTTCGCTCTCTCTCCCCCGCTACTCTCTCCTCTTCCATCCTATCATCTCTTCCCTCTGCTCAAAACCTTCTCCAACCTATCCTGATTCTGCCTCCCTCAACCCTCCTCTCCCCCTTTCTGCATCCTTTGACTCTCTATGTCCCCTATCCCCAGCCGCTCGGTCCTCCCTCCTGCTCCGTGGCTCGACGACTCATTGCGAGCTCACAGAACAGGCTCCGGGCAGCCGAGCGGAAATGGAGGAAAACTCGCCTCCCTGCGGACCTGGCATCCTTTCACTCCGCGCTCTCCTACATCTCCTCTTCTGTCTCTGCTGCTAAAGCCACTTTCTACCACTCTAAATCCAAGCATCTGCTCTAACCCTAGGAAGCTCTTTGCCACCTTCTCCTCCCTCCTGAATTTCCTCCCCTCCCCCCTCCCCCCCACCCCCCTCCTCCCTCTCTGCGGATGACTCTTCGTCAAACCATTTTGGAAAGAAGGTCGACGACATCGCATCCTCGTTTGCTAAGCAAACGACACCGCGTTCTGCTCACACTGCCCTACCCTGTGCTTTGACCTCTTTCTCCCCTCTCTCTCCAGATGAAATCTTGCGTCTTGTGACGGCGGCCGCCCCACAAAACTTGCCCGCTTGACCCATCCCCTCCTCTCTTCTCCAGACCATTTCTGGAGACCTTCTCCCTTACCTGCACCCGCTCATCAACTCATCCTTGACCGCTGGCTACGTCCCTTCCGTCTTCAGAGAGCGAGAGTTGCACCCCTTCTGAAAAAACCTACACTCGATCCCTCCGATGTCAACAACTACAGACCAGTATCCCTTCTTTCTTTTCTCTCCAAACTCTTGAACGTGCCGTCCTTGGCCAGCTCTCCTGCTATCTCTCTCAGGAATGACCTTCTTGATCCAAATCAGTCAGGTTTCAAGACTAGTCATTCAACTGAAGACTGCTCTTCTCTGTGTCACGGAGGCGCTCCGCACTGCTAAAGCTAACTCTCTCTCCTCTGCTCTCATCCTCTAGACTATCGGCTGCCTTTGATACTGTGAACCATCAGATCCTCCTCTCCACCCTCTCCGAGTTGGGCATCTCCGGCGCGGCCCACGCTTGGATGCGTCCTACCTGACAGGTCGCTCCTACCAGGTGGCGTGGCGAGAATCTGTCTCCGCACCACGTGCCTCACCACGTGGGTCCCCAGGGCTCTTTCTAGGCCCTCTCCTATTCTCGCTATACACCAATCACTTGGCTCTGTCATATCCTCACATGGTCTCTCCTATCATTGCTATGCAGACGACACACAATTAATCTTCCCTTTCCCCCTTCTGATAACCAGGTGGCGAATCGCATCTCTGCATGTCTGGCAGACATATCAGTGTGGATGACGATCACCACCTCAAGCTGAACCTCGGCAAGACGGAGCTGCTCTTCCTCCCGGGAAGGACTGCCCGTCCATATTTCGCCATCACGGTTGACAACTCCATTTGTCCTCCTCCCAGAGTGCTAAGAACTTGCGCGTGATCCTGGACAACACCTGTCGTTCTCAACTACATCAGGCGGTGACCCATCCGTATTCCATGCCTTACAACAATTCGCAGAGTACGACCCCGCCTCACACACGAAGCGGCGCAGGTCCTAACTCCAGGCACTTGTCATCCCGTCTGGATTACTGCAACTCGCTGTTGGCTGGGCTCCCCTGCCTTGCCATTAAAACCCGCTACAACTCATCCAGAACGCCGCAGCCCGTCTGTGTTCACCTTCCCAAGGTTCTCTCACGTCACCCCGCTCCCCGCGCTCTCCACTGGCTTCCAGTTGAAGCTCGCATCCGCTACAAGACCATGGTGCTGCCTACGGAGCTGTGAGGGGAACGCACCTCCGTACCTTCAGGCTCTGATCAGGCCCTACACCCAAACAAGGGCACTGCGTTCATCCACCTCTGGCCTGCTTCGCCTCCCTACCTCTGAGGAGTACAGTTCCCGCTCAGCCCAGTCAAAACTGTTTCGCTGCTCTGGCACCCCAATGGTGGAACAAACTCCTCACGACGCCAGGTCAGCGGAGTCAATCACCACCTCCGGGAGACACCTGAAACCCCACCTCTTTAAGGAATACCTAGGATAGGATAAAGTAAATCCTTCAAACCCCCCCCCCCCCTTAAAAGAGTTAGATGCACTATTGTAAAGTGGTTGTTCCACTGGATATCATAATTTGTAAGTCCGCTGGATAAGAGCGTCTGCTAAATGACTTAAATGTAAATGTAAATGTAAAGCTTATACATATTAATAACCTGACAATGATCCACATCCATGTGGGTAGACAAATAATGTAAGTGTGTTCTGCAGCAAAACACAACTATCCTTTTTTCAGGATGCAAACCAATAATATGAATCACTGTTGATCCATCCTGTTCTGATCTAATGAGATGGATGTAGGATTTTCTACGGCCTAGAATCAAGGCCTTTCCCAGTCATGAAGGATGAAGCTAGGCCTCTTGGTTCTCATTGGCAAAGACTGAACTCAAATTAGGGGTTATATGTCAGACTCTCCTATACCACTTTGCCCAACATGTTATACCCCAGAGGTTGTAAATAAACCCTTTTTAAGGTGATATAACTTGTATCATTATTATAGGGCTGCAAAACCCAAACTGAGCATTTCTCACTGGAGATTGCTGCTGACATTGAACATAGTTTAGGGTTAAGTTATTCAATTAATTTCAGACTCTCCTATACCACATTTCCAAACTTCTTATACCCCATAGGTTGTAAATAAACCCTTTTTAAGCTGATTCAACTTGTATCATTATTATAGGGCTGTGAAACCCATAGCCGAATGGCTTCATTTATTTATGGAGAGCAATTTCCGTTTTATAACAGGTAGTGTCCATTTATTTACAGTAGAGTGTTGATTAATTATTGATTTCTTCAGTGGAAATACAGAATATGTAAAAAAAAATGCCAAGTATACCAAAAGCTAAATCAGGTAGAGATTTAGGGCTATTTAACCATGTTAATCATTACTGAAACATGCAAACTACAAACATTTAACCAGTCAAAGATAATGAATAGATGGCAACTAGATACAAATATTTTATAAAAAATGATGAATACAAAAGTCAAGAGTTGGCTATAACATCAGTAAAAACAAAGTGAGTGTGTGTATATATGTGTGTAAGTGTTGGTGTGTAAGTGTAAGTGTATAATGGTGTGTATTATATAATTTCCCAACATAAAATTGTATCCACATTCCCCAATCAAATATCTTCCTCGACACCACAAAAAAAAGGAGACAAATTTGTATTTTTTTCTCCAATCTGGCAACCTCGACATACAGTGCATTCGGAAGGTATTCAGACCCCTTGACTTTTTACACATTTTGTTACTCTGTCAAAGTGACCATCAAGTTCTTGGTCACCTCCCTGACCAAGGCCTTTCTCCCCCAATTGTTCAGTTTGGCTGGGCGGCCAGCTCTAGGAAGAGTCTTAGTGGTGATGGAGGCCACTGTGTTCTTGGGGACCTTCAATTCTGCAGAAATGTTTTGGTACCCTTCCCCAGATCTGTGCCGTGACACAATCCTGTCTTGGAGCTCTACGGACAATTCCTTCGACCTCATGGCTTGGTTTTTGCTCTGACATGCACTGTCAACTGTTGGATCTTATATAGACAGGTGTGTGCCTTTCCAAATCATGTCCAATCAATGTAATCTACCACAAGTGGACTCCAAACCAGTTGTAGAAACATCTCAAGGATGATAAATGGAAACAGGATGAACCTGAGCTCAAAATCGAGTCTCATAGCAAAGGGACTGAATACTTATGTGAAGAAGGTATTTCTGTTTTAGTTTTTTTTATAAATTTGCAAACATTTCTAAAAACCTGTTTTCGCTTTGTCATTATGGGGTATTGTGTGCAGATTGCTGAGTATTTTTTTTAATCCATTTTAGAGTAAGTAACGTACCGAAATGTGGAAAAAGTCAAGGGGTCTGAATACTTTCTGAAGCCACTTATAAATAAGTGGGAAACAAAAAAGGGAGTGTAGAACACTATTGCCCATCATGCATTGCTCTAATAACTTTCAAAACATAGTTCCCGAAATTTGCCACCCCAAAATGTATTTTCCTATGAATGAAGTTACATAAAAATGTGTCTTTTAAATTAAGACACAAAAATCCACGAAATCTTCTGGAATACTTTTTATACATACAGTACTTGCACGAATTGAGTGTGAGATTGTGTTGGATGTGGAAAATATTGTTTTTATGCAAATGTTTGAACATTTGCATGAAAATCTTTCGCAATTGGATTGAAACCTAGCTATAAACACCATAAAGACTCTGGCAAGTGCTCTAATCCAGTGTCACTTTGATTATGCCTGCACATCAAGGTTCAACAGCAGCCCCAAACGTCTAAAGAATAAGCTACAGCCAAAACAAGCTTTTAAGAATTGTGCTTGAACTACCCTCTCATACTCATCTGGAGGTCAATCATTTTCAGCAGCTAGGCTGGCTATCTGTGGAAAAAATTGTAGTATTAATTCAACTTGGTCTGGTCCACAGAATTATCCCAGATTCAGCCCCCAGGTACCTATCCAACTATTTGTTATTTGTTAGAGCTGTCCACCAGAAAAATACCAGAGCCAGAGAGTGTAATATTAACTGTTTTAAATATAACAGTCTACCTGGTAAGAACAATTAAGCAATAAGGCACGGGGGGGTGTGGTATATGGCCAATATACCACGACTAAGAGCTATGCTTTGTTAATTGGTTGTATGGTGCAGTGGCACAGAAACCTGTTAATGGAACATTTGTTGCATATATTTTATTTAACTATAAATATGGCATCAAAATGTAGAAAATCTGATTTCCCCCTAGCTTATCATGGTCTGCAGCCGGCTCTGGTCGTAGTGTAGGCCTAGTGAAACAAGCAGGGGGAGCAAGCTCGTCCGTGGTGGTCGGCGAACCCTCAACCTTCCGGCCTGTAGCCCTGCGTGGCATCGACTATGTCACAAAAACATGCCCGAGTGGCAACGTTGATGTCTATCCACGTTTATAACCACAGGGTCGCTAGAGTTGCTGTTATTTGTGGACATAAACATACTTTTTTATCAATTCTATTACGGTTTTCATTTTTATTTTTAAAGTTCAAAGGGAGGGTCAAGTGAAAATATTTGTAACGTTGGGGAGGGGGGTGCTTATTTTTATGACCCCCACCCAATGAATTTAGAACTGACCCTTCGAATTCATTTTCTTTTGTTGGAGAATGCCATGTCCTGTGAGGGCTTGTCTTGTCTCATGTAGTTATCCATGTGTATTGTGACCGGTAGATTAGAGATAGATTCCCTGGGATCCTCTTAGGGACACACATTACAGGGCAGCGTAACACCTGGAGGGAGTCATGCTAAGGTTGAATCCATGCCAGTCACTGGACTTACCTCTGCTATCTGGGTTAATGTCTCCGATAAGTAAAAGCATCTCTGGGATCCTCCAGTAGCACCAGTCCAGTCCTCATGGATCCTTCTTCTGGTCCTCTGGGGAAACACAGATAATCGAAGGGTAAATCAAACGGCTCCTTTTTGCTCTACGCACAGGAAAACATATGGCAGAGTGCAATGTGTGAATGAATCTCTTAATAACGTTTGAGTGGTTTGAAAAACATTTCTGCCCAAACAAAGATAGAAATCCATGTAGAAATCCATATTTTAGTATCTAGCCAGCTCACGCTGCTGTTTTGGTCAGAACAGGGTCATTGGTTTTAGTAGTGCTCATAAAGGAGTAGTTGCCAACTCCGGTCCTCCAGTAGCCCAACAGTATACATTTCTGTTGTGGCCCTGGACAAGCACACTTGATTCTACTTATCAACTAGTCATCAACCCCTTACTCCTTAACAAGTAGAATGAGGTGTGTTTGTCTGGGGCTTCAACAGAAATGTATACTGTTGTATGTACTCCAGCACCGGAGTTGGGAACCACTGTCATAAAGGATTGATTATGGGAATTCATCTTAGGTGGGTGACCCTTATTACCTATAATGACCTATCATTGCCGGGGCTCCCTGCAATAGCAATTCATGAGCACGTCCAACAGCACAACTCTTTTTTCAAAACCTCAATTAACAGGAACAAGCTAATGAAATCCTGAATACCATATTCTGGCCATGCAATTTCCTGTGATCAGCAAACTGCTCATACTAATTAAACAAAACTCAATTTGCTTTCCTCCCTCTAAATGGCTTCCCGTATAAACCCAATGACTATTTTCCATACTCACTGCCCAGGGGGAACATGGGTGCTCTCTCTGTTCATATTACGGAAAGGCAAGACAATGATGAGAAACGGATGCTTTGTACCCAGTATATGTCATTTGTTAGCTAAATAGAATATGATGTATAGCCCTGCTGTTGTCTTTACTCATGTTGGTATGATCTTGTTTATGAAGTCTATATGTAACACTGCACTATTGAAAAGTTCCTATAGAGACGCCTACATACATATTAACTCAAGCTTCAGATGAGTGCGCTATCAGTATTCATATTAGTACTCTTGTTGAAATGAAATTATTCTCTATTCCCCTCTCCTGTGATCCACTGTTTGCGTGACATGCAGTATCTTGGGGAAAACACAGACAGAAATGCAATGTTGAACAGTAGCTAATGGAAATCTGAAACACTGCTAGAATTTCAATAAATCCGAGGACGATAGATAACACCATTCAATTAGCTGGTAAGGATGCAATTTGCATTCTGTTGAAAGAGGTGATAGTTTGAGTGCCCCGAGGCAGCTGCCATATAGCGCAGGCGGGCCTATGAAAAAAAAACAAAAAAAACGGCGGAAACAAGAACCAAAAGAAGAGTTTGGGGAGTCTTGGGCGCTATTCTTTTAATTACTCATCATAATGACTCCATTTAGCTGTTCAATGACCCATTTTATGGCATTGAACAGGCCTGGGAAGCCCTGTGTCCTTGGCAGGATTGATCCTGCAGCTGCCCCAGATAGCTGCCCCAGCTAGCCTACACTGCAGAACTGAAAACCCTTCCCTCGACTCAGACCCCTGGGGGAATACAAGGGTCTCTCAAATATTGACATGAAAAACAACACGTCTACATGGGTTTTCACTGTTGTTAAACACAACCGTAACTCAATACATTATTTTCCAGAGAGAAAAAAATGCAAACAGAGAAAAAAATAAACGGACGAGAAGCGCAAAACCCCAGGGGGACTTGAAATGTAAGTAAATGTTGTTTCCTGCACATATTTGTAAAAAATCAATGAAGTAACTAAATGAAGGAAACAAAATGACAAGTAAACAGGAATCACATCACATCTCCTATTAGAGCCGAATCATCCCCTCCCCCCATGTTATCTCAGAGGCTGAAGCGCTTCTCTACTCATACAGTACGTGTAGTTTTGACAGGATTCTGACCTATTTGTGATGTAAGTGTTTCTGAGGTGGGGTGGGGGGTGGGGAGCGGGCCGCAGGGGGGAGCCGGAGCCCAGGAGGAGGTGAAGGCCCCATATGGCCTTGGAGAGAGAGAGAGAGAGAGCAMGAGTTTATGGCACATCACCTGCACACTGACCCTGAGCACTGGAAGGCTGGGCATCAACTCAGTCCYATCTGACTGACTGACTCTGCTCAGCTGCTGACAAGTGCAGAGGGGCACACAGGGGTATGTGGACCAAAATAGCCCTGCTGTGGTCCACTTCAGTTTGAWGCAATTGCTCACAAATCACTGGCATGCACTTTCCTCCAAGATAGCGTTCCATAAAAMAAGCTWTGTTGCACTGGAAATGCATTCCCTTTGTGTCTGAAATAATATACTCATGTATTCATTATTGAGGACACCCTGGATACCTTGTTTCAATTCGTGATAATGATCGCAATATTGCAGGACATTGCTACAAGCGATTAGTGAAGTCCTTAGGTATTACTGTCTCAAGTTAATGATGTTCCCCATGAGTATGGGGTTGAATTTCCTAGACCATTAATAAATTATTGCTATGAAGATACTGCACGTAGAACATTCTGTCTGCCAAGATACACAGATTGCATTACAATCTGTTCAATGTCAAATATCACACATATTATAAAGTTAACCACAGAAAGTAACGGTAATGTCATGGCATTGGTTATCCATGGTACTGGAATTACGTTAAGGCCCGGGATTCAAACCACACAGATTCCACGCATCACACCGATTTGGATGGAATGTCAACAATATGGATTCCCAATACATTGTTTTGTCTGGCTCGGTWGTTCTTGTACTAGATTCACTGTGGAAGATGTGTAGTAGAAAMATGTTGCCAGTTAGTTGTGAGATAACCATCTGTCCATTCCACTCCCTCGGTCTGTCGACAAGAAAATACAATTAYTATTGTACTAAAGAAGAACATGACAAGGCTGAACAATAGAAGATGAAACTGGGGCTGTTAATGTGGAAATCCAACATTTCCCAATTACAAACTTTGTTGTGTATTCCCCTCTATGATTAATACTTCAAAGCAGTGCAGCACAAAATYGGGATGGTAATTACATTGTTAACTTGGTACTGCATTGCAACCCTTCTCTGAGGGACCTCAATGTGCTTGGTTGGTTAAAGCTGAGACTTTAACGAATGTACAAAGAAAACAACAGAGACGGGAATGGATCGATTCATCTGAAAACAAAAAGAGCACTGGAATTCCCCAAGAATTCAATGAATAATGAAAGAACCCCTGGCCAATTAATTTAAAGATCATTTTGAACAGAAAGAAAATATGGGTTAGTATGTGTATCTCTGCTCTGAAAATATCCTATATTTAATCWTGTGTGATATGTGTGATCTGCAGAAAATACAAATACAAAAATGAGATAAAAACTCAAATAATCTTCCAGGTATGAAAAAATGCCATCGGCTCACAAAAGCTTTGTAGAAGAAGAAAGTGAATTGCTAAGTGCGGTGGCTTTTTGTACAAGAGCATAATTCCAATGGAATATTCCCAAAAGGCAGAGTTGGAGACAGATGCAGCACTACACAGCACAGTAACATACAGTGAAACCATAAGAATGATGTAAGGTTTTACTGCATTTTTAAGACCTAGTCACATAAGCATTTCGCTGCACCTGCTATAACACCTGCTAAACTGTGTACGCGACCAATAAACTTTGATGTGAGGTGTCTTAAAAGAAAGACGGCCATAAGAGAGGGCTGAGCGCTTTGCCTCTCGCGGCTGGCTGTCTTGGAGGCCATTTTAAGAGGAGAAGTATGCAGTTGTGCATTCATGAGTATCCCTATAATTCTTCTCTGTGATGGGCTGAGATGCACACACTGGGATTATGCTTAGACAATCACCGCGGGGACGCCCTATGACAAAGAACAGCCTCCACATGATGGAAACAGAAGCCCCGTTTACACCTGGTTCTAACATGGACTGTCCTGATCTTGTCGACATTCTGATTGTGCACACATATTTAGAGAGGTGTAGATGATTAAAAGACTCATTGTGATCTGATTGTGATCAGATCTTCCTGACTACCTCCGGAGGGATCCATTGTGTCTGGATATCAATCATGTGTAAACAGAGCTGCATAGTCAAACRATTTAAATCATCGTTATACTGGTCTCTAAAATGGAAATATTTAGACCACACAATTAATCATCAGTTGGATTGAAAAGTGACTATATTCTGTGGWGGTGCAATGCAARCAACCTTTTTAAATGCAGTAACAACCAAGRTAATCTAAAAAKAATGGATTCAGGCWAATAAATMKTGTTTGGGTGGAAAAGACTGATTCCAGGAAGACCTTATGGATCATTTCCCGAGGCAACTATTTGTTTCGTATTTGTTGAATTCTCACTTTGTTGCGCTATGCTCAAGATCCAGTAGGAAAACAGACTCTGTTTTTGTGAACTTGATTTCACATCTGAGTGAGTCAGTCTCTCCGTTAGACCTGGAGGCATGGAAGCGAGGAGCCACACTGTTGGTTCCCTCTAGGGAGCCTGAGCGACTGGACTTTTCTGATGGACCAAACAGCAAGCCACTTGGAAAACAAAACACACCGAAATCCTTGAAATGAACATGCCAAAAATAGATTATACAGTATTATTGTCTACCATCAGGCAATGTAAATATTCTCTGGCCCTTCCAAACACATTTCAAACAAAATGGGTTTCCAGATACTTTTACTACAAGTTTACTGGTTCAATATTGAAGGTATATGGCATTATTGTACAAGCATGTGTACTTGGGATGTTAAGATGAGTTGTTATACTGAAAGAAGTGTGAGACCAACACAACACGTGTGAGATACATTTCTTTAGTCCATGGGGAGCTGGAATCTTCAGGCGATCTCATTGAACCAACCACCAAAATGCTAGTCAGCTAAAAATGAATCATAACAACATGCTTATTAACACACTACCTTAGTTAAAGGAAGGACCTCAGGACACAAGAGAGGAGCACTGTTCAAAGTTTTTTATTCGTTTTTTTTTGTCCTAATTTTTTTTTCAGCTTGACGAACTCATTTTTCAGCTTAATACTCATGACCAGCTTTAATAGTGAGGTTGACTGACTAGCCTAGAAAGGGTTGCATGAATTGATAGCAGCAGCGAACGTTGGCATCATGCACACTATGTCTTAATTGGATTCTGGAGGTTAAGTGGCGCATTTGTGTAATGTGTCCTGTACTGTATATAACCATATTTTGTAACCCCATACACGTTTGCTAATGTTAATGCTTTGACAAACGCTACAACTACAAATAGAGTGAAACTCTTCAAGTACGCTGTGATACAATAACATACCATCATTACTACTTTCACCTTTTACGACCTGTCAGTCGAAATGCTAACGTTCATATAACATTCATGAGCCATTTAAAAATGTCATCGCGTCATGAATACATCAAGATGACAGTGTCATGACTGTATGGACCCCCCCCCACCCACTGTCCTATTAGAAGCTCGTCATGTCCAAATATGACGTCTGCTCACTATTCCATTATGGAGAGTTAATGCTTCAACCTGTCAATGTAACAAATGTCGCGCTCAATGTTATAACACATAAAAGCTGTACACTTAACTCTTACACTGTAAAAGAGGACTATGCAGATCTGTGCGACTTTAATGGAGTATAGGGACTGGTGGTTGTGAACATGGCTGTTCTGCTCTGACGTAAAAAAGGACTGAATGGTACACTGAGGAATGCTAGGGGAAGCTATTAAATGACATGCACTCAGGGGGTTTCTGTGTACTTCGCCGGGGGAATTATTCATTTAGTAGCTGATCTTTGCCTCTTTGGGAAGGCTCTGTGTATGAATAGTAATGTGCTCCTGCGAATGGCCTCATCCACACAGATGTGACAAAGAGATGAATGTACTCCCTTGCCTGTTTTTGCTCTCAAGAATCATTCACCAAGAGCATCTTCATAGAGATTTCTAAAAGGCCATAATGACTTTTATACTTCATCAAAGCAGGATCTCTTAAGTGACACAGGCAATAATGTGTTATTATACTGGATATGTAGGGTGGAAAGATTAGCATGACAGTATAACAGGCTCACTGCATGTGTTTTTTACTCTGGGGCTATTATTGCTTTGAGCATATTTTCTCCGGGGCCTTAAAAGCTACGGAGAGTTGCATGGAAATCCWCTGTATAATGGTATCTAGGATTGCTTCTGAGGCACAAAAAGGAAAGTTTGGGAACCCTTAAGATACTAATGGATAGAGGTTCTTTTCAGGAATAGAAAGGATTCTTCCAATATTGTGTGCTTTCAGTACAACAAAGACAAAGCTACATGAAGACACCAAGTGATTGATGGATTGGGTATTTTTCGAACATGCATGGCACACTATAAGGTAACACTTTATTTGGATAGATCAGTAACATTTCAGCTAACTATAGTTGATGTCGGAAGTTTACATACACCTTAGCCAAATGGATTTAAACTCAGTTTTTCACAATTCCTGACATTTAATCCTAGTAAACATTCCCTGTCTTAGGTTAGTTAGGATCACCAGTTTATTTTAAGAATATGAAATGTCAGAAAAAAACTAGAGAGAATTATTTTTTTCAGCTTGTATTTATTTCATCACATTCCCAGTGGGTCAGAAGTTTACATACACTCAATTAGTATTTGGTAGCAATGCCTTTAAAATGTTTCGGGTAGCCTTCAACAAGCTTCCCACATTAAGTTGGGGGAATTTTGGCCCATTCCTCCTGACAGAGCTGGTGTAACTGAGTCAGGTTTGTAGGCCTCCTTGCTCGCACATGTTTTTTCAGTTCTGCCCACAATTATTCTGTAGGATTGAGGTCAGGGCTTTGTGAAGGCCACTCCAATACCTTGACTTTGTTGTCCTTAAGCCCTTTTGCCACAACTTTGTAAGTATGCTTGGGGTCATTGTCCATTTGGAAGACCCATTTGCGACCAAGCTTTAACTTCCTGACTGATGTCTTGAGATGTTGCTTCAATATATCCACATCATTTCCCTTCCTCATGATGCCATCTATTTTGTGATGTGCACCAGTCGCTCTTGCAGCAAAGCACCCCCACAACATGATGCTGCCACCCCCGTGCTTCATGGTTGGGATGTTGTTCTTCGGCTTGCAAGCCTCCCCCTTTTTCCTCCAAATATAACGATGGTCATTATGGCCAAACAGTTCTATTTTTGTTTCATCAGACCAGAGGACATTTCTCCAAAAAGTAGGATCTTTGTCCACATGTGCAGTTGCAAACCGTAGTCTAGCTTTTTTATGGCGGTTTTGGAACAGTAGCTTCTTCCTTGCTGAGCAGCCTTTCAGGTTATGTCAATATAGGACAAATTTTACTGTGGATATAGATACTTTTGTACCTGTTTCCTCCAGCATCTTCAAGGTCCTTTGCTGTTGTTCTGGGATTGATTTTCACTTTTCGCACCAAAGTACGTTAATCTCTAGGAGACAGAACGCGTCTCCTTCCTGAGCGTTATGACGGCTGCGTGGTCCCATGATGTTTATACTTGTGTACTATTGTTTGTACAGATGAACGTGTTACCTTCAGGCGTTTTGAAATTGCTCCCAAGGATGAACCAGACTTGTGGACGTCTACAATTTATTTTCTGAGGTCTTGGCTGATTTCTTTTGATTTTCCCATGATGTCAAGCAAAGAGGCACTGAGTTTGAAGGTTGTCCCTTGAAATACATCCACAGGTACACCTCCAATTGACTCAAATGATGTCAATTAGTTTATCAGAAGCTTCTAAAGCCATGACATCATTTTCTGGAATTTTCCAAGCTGTTTAAAGGCACAGTCAACTTAGTGTATGTAAACTTCTGACCCACTGGAATTGTGATACAGTGAATTATAAGTGAAATAATAGGTCTGTAAACAATTGTTGGAAAAATTCCTTGTGTCATGCACAAAGTAGATGTCCTAACTGACTTGCCAAAACTATAGTTTGTTAACATGAAATTTATGGAGTGGTTTGAAAAACAAGTTTTAATGACTCCAACCTAAGTGTATGTAAACTTCCGACTTCAACTGTATCTACTAACCCTGACCCTAGTTCTAACCATAAKCTTAACCCTTATCCTAACCCTAAACTTAACCCTTACCCTAACACTAATCTTAATCTGTATCCTAACCCTGATTCTAAACCTAACCCTAAACGTAAACGTAACCTTAGCATGCAGTTGCTTATCAACGGATATTTTGTTGATAGTATAGTTTGTTATAAGTGTGACCCTCTATAATTAACAGAAGAGATCAGTGATGAGATGAGCTTTAGAATAGTTGTCATTAAATCTCTTAACCCATGACTCCATCTGTAAACCTCTGAAACACCTCAAGTCAACATGCTGACACAAACAACTGACCTCCTTGTGTGAAGTCTTTTTCAAGTCGGGTTGAAATAATTATTAGATAATCCATTGAAACTAGAACACAACACCATGAAACGAGTAGTCTGCTCACTGGTGCCTGATGCATTTTTCACAATATAAGCTGCTATCAGGCTGCTATCACAATATAGCAGCCTGAAGAACATCTATTTTTAACCAGCTCTTGGTATTCAGTTATTAATGAAACATATCAAGTAACACATCATATTTATGTATCTGTTTTCATGTGGAAGATTCATTTCCTTTGTAACCCCTGCTACAGGGCTGGAGTACTGTAGCGGGCTAATCAGGAAACACAAAACAAAAGTGAGGCTAATTAACAGTCCTCGCGGGGTACACTTCCGTTGAGGGATACAGCTAAGCCTGCTACCTGGATCACAACCAAGAACGCCGATAACCGACACGTCTCACTGAAATGTACATTCAAGTTAATGTTATAAGGAAGTCAGGTGTTAACAAATTTGGTAACAAAACTCTGGAGGCACAACAGAACTACGTCCAAGAAGAAGATCTCATCCAGAGAATTTCAGCAAAACATCAAAACAGTTAGGGGTAGATCCTCTCCTGATATGCCCCAAGCTTGAAATTAGAGTGAGAAGGCCTGCAGTACCTCCTGGTTGCTCAACAAATCTCCCTGCCAGAAAAAGGAGATAACTATTGTCATCAGTGCCGCCATTAGTGGGTTTGGACTCAGTGGAATTCTGGTGACATTGAGCAGGATCACTGGAGCACTGCAGAGCATCACAGTGCTGAGTCATAAAGTTCCTCTCTCTGTCTGAGAAGAATATTAATCAGAGTAAGTTGAACATATTCAAAATGTACTATTCTAGACTTGGAGAACAACTAGCGAATCCAAAATGAACTCCTGGTGACAGTGGACTGCAGATGTAATGTGTCAGACCGCACAGTGCCACGGAATCATGAGCTACAGCACCATGGAAACAAATATCTTCTCATTTACACATGTATAATAAATGCCTCCCTTATGTGTGGAATTAAGTTCTGCATGTAGATCTGAATGAAGGATGTGGCCTGTAAAGGGTCAACAGGATTGATATTCCATGAGGACATTGTATAGTGAGCCCCCCATTAAGGTCAGTTGCACTCTAATTGATGGAAGCAGAGCACTGTGAGGTGTAAGTCCCTCCACCCTGTGCTGCATGTTGATGTCCTTCACATTTTCAGCAAGCTTGAGGCATGACGCTGGAACAAATATCATTGTCCTCTCCAAATGCATAAACAAAACAATTGCAGATTGCTAATGACTTGACGAGCGTTAACTCGTGGTGTGCCTGTGGCTTCACTGAATTGTATTGCAGTGACCAATGCGGGAGGTTTGTACATTCCTTGTGGACAATCCACAATGAAGAAATGACCCGAGCTGTCTTTCCCCTACTTCACCTAACTCCTTTAAAGTATTGAGTTGAAGGTAAGGACGTGCAATGTTGAGGGTGGCTGACAGCAGGGCTGCACCAATCATTAGGGCTGTGTCGAACAAGCCCAATGCACACATACAGTACTCTCTACAGGAGTGACGGTAGTGGGCCAAGTGTTCTGCTCCTGCTTCAGGAGTTTGTTTAACAAGCTTATGTTATGAGACACCATCTCCTAGRTGCTTTACYGAACAGAGAGAAGTGCCCTGTACTTTTAACACATCCATGTCCAATGTTCCAAAGCAATCAGTGAAAGTGAACAGTCATCCAGCCATCCGGCCAAGTACTCCCACACTGTTAACGTATGCCCATTCAAATATTCAAAATTGATAAAACTGAAAGTGGAAAATCAATTTGCTGCTTCTGATTCCATTATGAGCATGTTATCATTCAGAGCACACTGGGCTTCTGCTGCAATGTGGCCCACTGAAGCCTCTGGAAATCACTCACCACCACGACATCCTACTTGCCAGGTTAGGGCACTTTGTTCTGGCTGCAGTATGAGCTCAATAAATCACCACACAATAACCTGGATCCTTTACAAGAGCTGGGTGGCCCTTCTGAATATAGACACCAATGTCAAAAGCCTTGCACGTATTGCTGGACCAAATCTTGACACTATTTTAGCCTTGAGAGCATTCGTTTTTGCAGAAAATCACACACTGGGTTCTCTAAAACGATGAGGCTCTTGGATTCTCTAAGTGATCAAACACAAATGGATACATAAATCAAGAAACGGACAAATTGTAATAAAATCTTCCCGCAGCTGATTTTTTTCAGTTTACTTCAAGAGTGCTCAGTAGTGGAAACAGTCATGAATAGCTATAGATAGATTCAGTAGCTAAGTGTTTGCACTCTAAGCATTACACAACGTCTTCATATTAATGACTGTTGCCACAGTTGATTCATTAAAGGGCCTGAGAGAGCTGGTAATGTGCCTTTGGGTCTGATAAAGCCACAGTGGTGACGTCTGCTGTAGCTTAGAATCCAGAGCAACTCAGTGCAACAACTTGCTCCAAACACAGCTGTGGTCTAGCATTCTATAGCATACAGGTTTGATACAATAACTAGAATATATCAAGACTGTCTTTTCAAAGATTTTTAGACCTCTTGACGCTAGGGGTCAGATTTTTTTATATAAAAAAAAAAATAACGTTCCCAAGGTAAACAGAGTATTTCTCAGGTCCAGATCGTGGAATATGCATATAATTTACAGATTAGGATAGCAAACACTCCAAAGTTTCCAAAACTGTCAAAATATTGTCTGTGAGTATAACAAAACTGATTCTGCAGGTGAAAACCTGAGAAAATCTAACCCGGAAGCGATTTTATTTTATTTTTTATATCTGTGTTTCCTGGCCCGTCTTTCTTCCATTTAAAGGGGTATCAACCAGATTCCTTTTCCAATGGCTTCCTCAGGCTGTGACCAGCCTTTAGACATAGTTTCAGGCTTTTATTTTGAAAAATGAGCAAGATTTTTCAAAAGTAGTCAGGTGTCCTCTGATTAGTTCCTGCGCGCGAGAGGGTAGCTCTCCATTTTATTTTTCTCTCTTATTGAATAGGTTACGGTCCGGTTGAAATATTATCGATTATGTTTGTTAAAAACAACCTGAGGATTGATTATAAAAAACATTTGACATGTTTCTACGACCATTACGGATACTTTTTGGAATTTCCGTCGAACGGAACGAGGCTTTGGTTTTCTGAACATAGCGCGCAACCCAAATGGGGTTATCGAACAAAAATAACATTTATTGTGTAACTGGGAGTCTCGTGAGTGCAAACATCCGAAGATRATCAAAGGTAAGCGATTAATTGTATTGCTTTTCTGACTTTCGTGACCATGCTAATTTGGGGCTAGCTGTTCTAGCATTGATTGATACACTCACAAAAGCTTGGATTTCTTTCTCTGTAAAGCATATTTTCAAAATCTGACACGATAGGTGGATTAACAACAAGCTAAGCTGTGTTTTGGTATATTTCACTTGTGATTGCATGATTATAAATATCTTTTGTAATATTTTGCGCCCTGCAATTCAGCGGTTGTTTAGGAAAATGATCCCGTAAAAGGAATCCGTAGCGCAGAGAAATGGTTGCTTGACATGTTAACCATCCTTAATAACCCTAGTCTATTTAATTATGCGTTGATACAAAGGGTAGATGCCAGTCAACTATTAAGATGCAGAAATTCATTTTCTTAAATTGAATTGAATGAAAGTTATGCCAAATTAATGTAAATTGCACATTCTCAGCTATTTTAGAGGACACAAAACGGGACACGAAACAATCATCATATATCTTTTGGGTCAATGTCATGTATCTAGAATGATTCTGAAGCATGATTGAACTTGCACATAAATGCTTACAAAGGAAAACATTATGCATTAAATTATTCGTTTCAAATAATAATATTGGCTCACTCAATGTGTTCTCTTTCTAGGAGGCAATGCCTGAGCCCAACGATCCAGTCTTGATTTATAAATTTTTTAACACTGCTGCAAGACACTCCACAAGTGACTTGCGACTCGGCAAGTTCACACAATTCATTGTTTGCTTGTTGTCGCCACTCCTCCCTGCCCCCCTGCCTGCTCCAGGGCTCTGTGTTGTATTGTGTTCGTGTGCCTGAAGCGTGATGCCTTCATTAGAGAGACACTCTGAGAGCCTGCTGAGGCTTAGCCCAGACTGGGACTCCTGCCATGTCAATCACACAGCAGCACAAGGGGACAGAGCCGTTTACAATCTCAAAGCAAAGAAACACCAGTCAATGCCCCAAAATAGATTGATGAGCTCGCCTTTCAACGGGGCAACATGTATAGCACCTGGAGCGCAGACAAGGAGTAGCTACAGATTGGAGTAATTGGAAAAAAGATGTCCACAAGCTGTAATCTGTACCAGCATCTCCAGCATCCTTCATTTTCAGTGGACTGCTGTTTGTTAGCCCGCAGTAATGGAAAGGTTTCGACTAATTACCATAGACAAGTAAATGACTACAATTTACAAGAGGTGAAGCTAAACCCTCAAGCCCAAATGCTTTGTTTCCTATGCACCACTACCATTACTGTAGCTGCCTCTGGTGTACAGTACAGTAGCATTACTGAATTCTGGTTGTAGAGTACAGTATTGTTACTGAATCTGTGTATAGTACAGTAGTGTTACTGAATCTGGTGTAGAGTGCAGTAGTGTTACTGAATCTGGTAGAGTACAGTAGTGTTACTGAATCTGGTGTAGAGTGCAGTAGTGTTACTGCCTCTGCTGTAGAGTACAGTAGTGTTACTGAATCTGGTGTAGAGTACAGTAGTGTTACTGAATCTGGTGTACAGTACAGTAGTGTTACTGAATCTGGTGTACAGTACAGTAGTGTTACTGAATCTGGTGTTATACAGTGTGTTTTGAATCTGGTGTAGAGTACAAAGTGTTTCTGCCTCTGTGTGTAGAGTACAGTAGTTTACTGAATCTTGTATAGTACAGTAGTGTTACTGAATCTGGTGTACAGTAGTGTTACTGAATCTGTGTAGAGTACAGTAGTTACTGAAGTCTGATGTAGAGTACAGTAGTGTTACTGAATCTGGTGTAGAGTACAGTAGTGTTACTGAATCTGGTGTAGAGTACAGTAGTGTTACTGAATCTGGTGTATAGTACAGTAGCGTTACTGAATCTGGTGTACAGTAGTGTTACTGCCTCTGGTGTACAGTACAGTAGCATTACTGCCTCTGGTGTACAGTAGTGATACTGCCTCTGGTGTACAGTACAGTAGCGTTACTGAATCTGGTGTACAGTGGCGTTACTGCCTCTGGTGTACAGTACAGTAGCATTACTGCCTCTGGTGTACAGTAGTGATACTGCCTCTGGTGTACAGTAGCGACACTGTCTCTGGTGGACAGTAGCATTACTGCCTCTGGTGTACAGTACAGCAGGGTTACTGCCTCAGTATTTATTTTAAATCACACCTACTGCATAAAAGCTGCTCTCTGCCCGATATACAGTACCAGTCAAAAGTTTGGACACACCTACTCATTCAAGGGTTTTGATTTGTTTTTACTATTTTTTTTACATTGTAGAATAATAGTGAAGACATCAAAACTATGAAATAACACATATGGAATCATGTAGTAACCAAAAAAGCGTTAAACAAATCAAAATATATATTTTATATGTGAGATTCTTCAAAGGAGCCACCCTTTGCCTTGATGATAGCTTTGCACAGTCTTGGCATTCTCTCAACCAGCTTCATGAGGTAGTCACCTGGAATGCATTTCAATTAACAGGTGTGCCTTGTTAAAAGTTCATTTGTGGAATTTCCTTCCTTCTTAGTGCATTTGAGCCAATCGGTTGTATTTTGACAAGGTATAGTAGGGGTGGTATACAGAAGATAGCCCTATTTGGTAAAAGACCAAGTCCACATTATGGCAAGAACAGCTCAAATAATCAAAAAGAAACGACAGTCCATCATTATTTTAAGACATGAAGGTCAGTCAATACGGAACATTTCAAGAACTTTGAAAGTTTCTTCAAGTGCAGTCGCAAACCATCAAGTGCTATGATGACACTGGCTCTCATGAGGACCGCCACAGGAATGGAAGACACAGAGTTACCTCTGCTGCATAGGATAAGTTCATTAGAGAACTGCACCTCAGATTGCAGCCCAAATAAATGCTTCACAGGGTTCAAGTAACAGACACAACTCAACATCAACTGTTCAGAGGAGACTGCATGAATCAGGCCTTCATGGTCGAATTTCTGCAAAGAAACCTCTACTAAAGGACACCAATAAGAAGAAAAAAGACCAAAAAACACGAGCAATGGACATTAGACCAGTTGAAATCTGTCCTTTGGTCTGAGGAGTCCAAATGTGATATTTTTGGTTCCAACCGCTATGTCTTTGTGAGACACAGAGTAGTTGCACGGATGATCTCTGCATGTGTGGTTCCCACCGTGAAGCATGGAGGAGGAGGTGGGATGGTGTGTGCTTAGCTGGTGACACTGTCTATGATTTGTTTAGAATTCAAGGCACACTTAACCAGCTTGGCTACCACAGCATTCTGCAGCAATACGCCATCCCATCTTGTTTGCACTTAGTGGGACTATCATTTGTTTTTCAACAGGACAATGGCCCAAAACATACCTCCAGGCTGTGTAAGGGTTATTTGACCAAGAATGAGAGTGATGGAGTGCTGTATCAGATGACCTGGCCTCCACAATCACCCGACCTCAACCCAGTTGAGGTGGTTTGCCATAAGTTGGACCGCAGAGTGAAGGAAAAGCAGCCAACATGTGCTCAGCATATGTGGGAACTCCTTTAGGACTGTTGGAAAAGCATTCCTCATGAAGCTGGTTGAGAGAATGCCAAGAGTATGCAAATCTGTCATCAAGGCAAAGGGTGGCTCCTTTGAAGAATCTCACATATAAAATATATATTTTGATTTGTTTAACACTTTTTTGGTTACTACATGATTCCATATGTGTTATTTCATAGTTTTGATGTCTTCACTATTATTCTACAATGTAGAAAATAGCAAAAATAAAGAAAAACCCTTTGACTGGTACTGCATATATCTTTATTTTTCTATTATTCCAGTGCTAATGGATTGGAAACACTATTAGCACTAGTGCATACTACTGTACCAGCTAAACATTCTAACAGTARGTGCCTGAGTGACATGGTGCTTAATATGGTTATATAAGCACTTAGTAGTAGTAATACTGTTTCTATGCTGATAACCAAAAGAGCAGTCCATTAACACCCCATTAACAAACCATATCTCCTCACCACCATTCAAAAACCATGGGCTATATTAAAGAACCAAGATGTGCTGCCTAAGGCAATCGCACACACTCGACATAATGCCATTTCCCTCAGTATTATCTGAGGTTTTAAGGTTCTAGATTGTAAGGACACGCACACCTTATCTAGGGAAGTCTCGACCACGCCTTTCTTTGCCATAAAGGTACCATACCTTCTGAACCGAGAGATGGATTCATCGAAATGTAATACGTGCCTGAGTATAAAGTAGACTCAGATTCACAGTTCGCATGGTTACCACGCGAGCCTACGTCAGAAAATGAATCATTTACCGTAGTAAGTAATATGAAATGGAACTTTAAAGGTATTTGTCTTTGCTCTTGGGTAATTCAAATGTTTTCCTTTGAAACAATTGCATTATTCATGGGACCTTTGAAAGTCATGGCAGAGATTGTGTGCACTCGAGAGAGTAATGTGTAGCATATACTGTAGCAATGTTCACGCTTTCTCCCCAACCGTACTGCACTGTGCCTGGCTGGGCACCAGGCACATAGAGAACCACTGTGCTTACAATACATTACACTTCCAATGAGGATGGGAGGTGAGAGATTTGCCTCCAACACTCTTACCTAGACAACCATCAGGGGACTGATGAGACATTGGTATGTTGCTACACAAGGATGACTTTCCTTTCTGCAAACGACTGTGTGCAATACAGGCCTACCTTAGCTTCCAGGGACACACTCTAGAGGACCATGGTGGCACCGTGTTCATTATGGACCATTGTAACGGCAAGTAGCCTAGCGGTTAGAGGCGAGCCAACAGCCGGAGGGTTTGCAGATCGAATCCCGGGTCTGCCAGTTATGTGTCAGTGGAGATGTGGCTCTGCTAATGTGAATATAGATCAGGCTTATGAACCATACTACTGCCCTTGGGGCAAAACAAACGTAATGTTACACTAGCAGCACTGTACATGTACAGTTGAAGTCGGAAGTTTACCTACACTTATGTTGGAGTCATTAAAACTCGTTTTTCAACCACCTCACCAATTTCTTGTTAACAAACTATAGTTTTGGCAAGTCAGTTAGGACATCTACTTTGTGCATGACACACGTAATTTTTCCAACAATTGTTTACAGACCGATTATTTTACTTATAATTCACGGTATCAAAATTCCAGTGGGTCAGAAGTTTGCATACACTAAGTTGACTGTGCCTTTAAACAGCTTGGAAAATTCCAGAAAATGATGTCATGGCTTTAGAAGCTTCTGATAGGCTAATTGACATAATTTGAGTCAGTTGGAGGTGTACCTGTGGATGTATTTCAACGGACAACCTTCAAACTCAGTGCCTCTTTGCTTGACATCATGGGAAAATCAAAAGAAATCAGCCAAGACCTCAGAGAAAAAATTGTAGACCTCCACAAGTCTGCTTAATCCTTGGGAGCAATTTCCAAACGCCGGAAGGTAACACGTTCATCTGTTAAAACAATAGTATGCAAGTATAAACACCATGGGATCACGCAGCCATCATACCGCTCAGCAAGAAGACGTGTTCTGTCTCCTAGAGATGAACGTACTTTGGTGCGACAAGTGAAAATCAATCCCAGAACAACAGCAAAGGACCTTGTAAAGATGCTGGAGGAAACAGGTACAAAAGTATCTATATCCACAGTAAAATTTGTCCTATATTAACATAACCTGAAAGGCCGCTCAGCAAGTAAGAAGCCACTGCTCCAAAACAGCCATAAAAAAGCCAGACTACAGTTTGCAACTGCACATGGTGACCAAGATCATACTTTTGGAGAAATGTCCTCTGGTCTGATGAAACAAAAATAGAACTGTTTGGCCATGATGACCATCGTTATTTTTGGAGGAAAAAGAGGGAGGCTTGCAAGCTGAAGAACACCATCCCAAACGTGAAGCACGGGGGTGGCAGCATCATGTTGTGGGGGTGCTTTGCTGCAAGAGCGACTGGTGCACTTCACAAAATAGATGGCATCATGTGGAAGGGAAATTATGTGGATATATTGAAGCAACATCTCAAGACATCAGTCAGGAWGTTAAAGCTTGGTCGCAAATGGGTCTTCCAAATGGACAATGACCCCAAGCATTCTTCCAAAGTTGTGACAAAATGGCTTAAGGACAACAAAGTCAAGGTACTGGCCATCACAAAGCCCTGACCTCAATCCCAAAGAAAATTTGTTGGCAGAACTGAAAAAGCGTGTTCGAGCAAGGAGGCCTACAAACCTGACTCAGTTACACCAGCTCTGTCAGGAGGAATGGGCCAAAATTCACCCAACTTATTGTGGGAAGCTTGTGGAAGGCTACTGGAAATGTTTGACCCAAGTTAAACAATTTAAAGGAAATGCTACCAAATACTAATTGAGTGTATGTAAACTTCTGACCCACTGGGAATGTGATGAAAGAAATAAAAGCTGAAATAAATAAAAATCTCTACTATTATTCTGACATTTCACATTCTTAGGATCACCACTTTATTTTAACTGACCTAAGACAGGAATTTCTTACTAGGATTAAATGTCAGGACTTGTGAACAACTGAGTTTAAATTTATTTGGCTAAGGTGTATGTAAACTTCCGACTTCAACTGTATATAGTACTGTAAATACTGTACCCCCAATTCATGTGATGTTCAAAAGAAGACTATACCAAAATTGCTGACACCTTTCAAACCAATGAGGGTTCAAAAATGTTAAAGCCAATTATCTAGGAATTCTCTTTTTTAGAACCTTACAGTCCCCAGCTCTCAATATGTTAATGCGACGTGAATACTTTGATGAAGCTCAAATAACAAGGGAGCTATGTTGACTCAAGGGCGTAACCTTTAACGGATTAGAAAAGTTCAGTTAGAGAAGAGATGTCTACTTCCCTTTCCGCCAGACAGAAAACAAGAGTGTACCTTTCCCTGACACGCACAACTATCTGTAATGTAATGCATATGGTGGGCATTTTACTGTTTGTCTTTAAAATGGCTCATTTAGTGGAAGCTTGACAGTGATTTGTCACTGTGCTGGCACGGGGAAACATAGTGCCAACCTCATTAGAACAATGATTCCACGAGGATGCTCCGTCCTGTAGGAGCCAGCAGAATGCTCGATCCACAGGCCCACAAATGGCTTGCTTCCCTAATGACTGCCCATTTGTTGTCTTCATTTAATTATTTCTCCCATGCCTGCAATCAGTAAGTAAGCCTGAAATGTACCCAACCCAGATAATAATGTGAACTAAATATCCCCTTGAAGATATCTTTATTGGTTGTTTGCTTTGGCTCCGAGCCCCCGAGAGTAAACTTCAGGGAATGGAATGTTTGACCTTTTCCAAGCTGGAACAATAAAGGCCTGACGACTTGTTCTAGATTGTTCTTATTTCAGCTATCACACAGCACAGCTAATTAACAATAGACAGAGAATGAGCTTCCACTGCGCTTTTATAATCTGTCTGTAAACACGGTCCAGTCACAACACTTTAAATACTCTCCTTTGATGTTCCGACACGTGCCATTGATCTGTATTATGACGCAGCCTATCCTGTTAACAGAAAGACAATTTACACGAGGGAAAAGGGACACAACGTGAGACGCAATGTGGGAAAGGCATGTCTGAACAAATTGTTGAGGGAAGAGGACAGCCTTTTCGTTTCACAAACAACTACAAAGCAGATCTTTCTTTTCTGTCTAGAGAGAAATACATCCTCACTACTCAAGCTGGTATTACTTTTTTAAATGTGTTATTCTTATTCGGAGTTATTCTATGATACAATTTAATCACAGGCAAAATAGTATTGAATGCTATAGTCATATAAATGTACCAGTACTTTGTTTTTTATTTAAATGTTTTTACACGTCTCTAAAGTCGTGTGGAAATGTTTTACTGTAAATAGACCTTGTACATGGTGTTTTAACTGAACCCTTGCTTGTACATACAGGTGAGAAGTGTTTGACAGGTGAGCTTTTGGAAGAGATGAGTAGCACAGCTTGTCCTGGTGAACTGTATCTCCACACCCTCCGTGCCTCTCCTTCAGCTCTTCTGCCACTGCAGCTGAGCAGCTGAGATGTAAGACAGCAAATTATCCCCGTACGTCACCTCCCTGATCCACGCTGGCTGACACACGTCCATCACTCTAATGTGTTAAAGGAGCACCGCGGAGAAAGAGAGCCCAGAGATGGACGTCGTCCTCTCTCCCCTCTCCCCTCTGCCTTGAGTTATGATTGACTGAGCCTTCTTTTGGAAAGGTACTGTAGGAGTCTGTCAGTAGAGCAGTCGAGACTGTTTTTGTTCTCTCTCTCTCCCACGCCCTCTCTTTCTTACTCTGCCTTAGCTCTTCCTCTTTGCAAAATACAGTGTGGATCGAAAGTTGCCCCAAACCAGTACAAGTATCTTGTTATCTCTCTACGCAGGTCAGAGTTTCACCTCTGGAACTTACAAATCCGATCAAATTCTCAGTGTGACAAATGTACCTTTCAGTCTGAGAGTACGTTTTCTCTAGGCCTCYGGGAAGAGGGATCTGCTTAACACATTATCCCCAGATGAAAATGTCATATTGTTTGACTGATAACCACGAGTSTCTCACAAATGAGTCCGACTCCTGAACATGAGTAGCTAGTCGTTTTGTACCTCACTGTTGAGGTGCTGCTAGTGACACGACAACGCCCTGATGTCTTCATCTGGCTGACTGAATTCACGTAATGTAGCAGGAATTCAGATCTTGAATCCTTGAGCAGTATGGATGAAAACTGGTGTTAAAAAGGAAGTGATCCGGTAAAGGTGAGACGAAATGTCATAGCGAAGCTACAGTGTATGAAAATGTTTAACATGCATTTGAGCAGAGCAGATTACCATTTTCATTCTAATATACTGTGAAGAATCTCTGAGGCTCTGTGGGAAAGGCATGTTGTGTTTGTGCCCTAATGTTGAATGGAGACCCCAAGTTAACAACTAAAATAGTTAAAGGAACCATGTGTGTTTATATTGAACATTCAAATATAAAATACAATATAATTTAGTAGACCAATCCACATATATATACATATTGGATTACCTGACAATTTCCAGGAAAATAATGGAGAGGAGAGAATTACCATTGAAAGCAATCCCAGTGTGATTTGAATACTGCTCACTTGGTTTGAACAGTCTTGCACTTAATCCAACTCTGTGCCAACACGACATGCTGAGAACCTAATTTACGACGCTTTGTAGGAAATGGAGAGGCATTAGCAGCCTCTTGACCACTTCAAGGAGCCAYAGGGAAGGTTTGACGCAGGGCAGGAGCTGTTTGAGGGAAAGGTGTCCTGCATAACATTACTTCTGTGTACTACTCCCTAAATTCCTGGACAGTTGGTTGAGGCACCAGCCCTSAGAGGGATCTTGGGAAATCTAAGATCAATGGACAGTACTGGGGGGAGTGATCTGTTCAAGGCACTGTAGACATTGATAATGTCAGCTAGCAGTAGAGAGGGCCCCAAGTCCTGTTCTCCAGTCCCACCATGATCTCCTTTTCCTCCTGAACTTTAATACTTACAGCGCACTCTAAGCATGACAAATAATGGATTAGAGTGGATTAAAGTCAGACAAACATGAAAAGAGACATATGTTTTGAACCTCCTTCTGACCTAGATATATGTGCATGTGTGTGTGTGTGTGTGTGTGTGTGTGTGTGTGTGTGTGTGTGTGTGTGTGTGTGTTCTGTCCAGAGCAGTTTTATGTGGGCATGTGTGAGTTGTTACAACTCTGCATGTGGCAGAAATCAATTTAAAAAAGATAATTGTATATTTCCGGAGGGAGGAGAGGCAATAAAAGGATGAGTCTACATCATTGTGCAGAAATGGTGTTAATGAGGACGATGATCATCTGTAAATGAATCCAATTAAGGGAGTGTTATTCTCAGACCTCATGAATCTACAGAGTTATTCATTTGGGGACAGTTCGTCACCCAGGGAAWGACAATGAAAAGTTGTTGACCATCACCATCCAGTGCTAATGAACTCATATCTGAGCCAGACAGTTAAATGGAGAGAGAGAGAGAGAGAGATAGAGTGAGGGGAGTTGGCTGTCCAGCAATGTTCCCTCCCCCTGGAAGGTATAGCCCGTGTGGGCATAATGGAGTCAGTCGATGGGATTACCTGGGGGATTAGGAATGATAAACACAATAACAAAATGGCTTGACGAGGACACTATCGTTCCACTGTGCTGTGTTAGAATCCAGCTGATAAAGGCTCTAAGAGTCCGTCTGCAGAATGTTAAGTGGCTGAGTCACTCCCACCCACACACAGACACAGACACAGACACAGACACAGACACAGACACAGACACAGACACAGACAGACAGACAGAAGTCGTGGCAAAGCAAGAGGCCACTGGAGTCTGCTGATTTGAAAGGAGAAGACGGCACGATAGGAATAATGATGTAACATCGAATCAACCTTTGCACACCATTTTAACTTGACACTCATTTCAGGTTAGATACAAGACCTGTGTTTCATATAGAGCTAAAATGACTGTTTCCTGAAAAATGACCATGAACTGTGATATTTTGCTACCGGCTAAACACTTACATTTGGACTTTGCACTTCAATGCTAATTGACCATTTTCAATTGCGCTATTTGACCCTCTTCAAACCAATATCATGTACTGAACGAGCTAGACGTTCTGCATGGTAAAAAGGCACACTAGAATTCCCTGCCAACATATTATATCTACCATTCTACAAGAGAGAGAGAGCGAGAGAAGAGAGAGAGAGAGAGAGAGAGAGAGAGAGAGAGAATGAGAGGTGTGGAGAGTAAAGGTGAGAACGAATGAAAAGTGACAAGTGAGGTAAAAGAGGGGAGGGGAGATAAGAATAACTGAAAATAAGAAGTGAAAGATAAGGTGAGATGAGGATTGGGGGCAGAGTGGAGACATGAACAGATGAGAGTGTGTGCGGTGGAGAGATTGGCTGTGTGTGGCTGCAGGATATTAGTGCTGGGGGACCAACAGCAGAGCTAACAGACCTCACATCACATGCTCAAGGAGGGTCAACAAGGGGCATCACAAACAGCGCGGCGGGAGATGATCTTAATTCTGAAGGCAAGAAAATCCAAGATACCGTCCACGCTGACTCCCTCTAATCGATGCCGACAGGTAATTCAGACGAGTGCATGGGAGAGCTTACAGCTTGCAGCTAGCCTCAGCATAGCATTCGTAGACGTAGAGCCCCCCCCTCACACTCATTCAGGTTCCGCCACGGCAATTCATTCAGGAGCACTTTTCTCCTCTATTATAGACCACAATGGGTAACATTATGTAATATATAATAACCACATGAGTGGACGTTAAGGGTACTAACAATATGGGAGAATAAAATCTCCACCACTAAACTCTGAACATTCACAGGAAGTCGTTTGTCTATAACAGGAGTATTCAACTCTTACCCTATGAGGTCCAGAGCTTGCTGGTTTTCTGGTCTACCTGATAATTAAATACACATACCTGGTGTCCCAGGTCTAAATCAGTCCCTGATTAGAGGGAAACAATGAAAAAACACAGTGGAACTGGCGTCGATGTCCACAGTTAAGTTTGAGGGGTATATAACAATTGACTCTGCCAAAGCTCTGCAGGGTTCTCAACTGCCTTCCAAATGTTCCAAAGTAATGTTGTGACTGTCACTGTAGCATATATCATGCTGTCTACTGACAATAGGCCCTAGAACTCCTTAGTTGCTCCTAAGGACAGTATACTTGTTACATTCACGATGTAGAATCATATACTACGTCAGCTGTATTGAACCAGTGCAAATAACACAGTTTACAGAATGAGTCAAGGCCAGAATTGTACACTAACAGCTTAACCGTTTGGAATGAGCACATCTCTAAATAGGAGCCAAAACGAATGGAGGAAAATGGAGGACGGGTTACTAGGGGAGGTTGTTGCCGGAGTATATCCTGAGGGCATTAGAGAGAGAAAAGAGGCCCAGCCTAGCTGGTGTCTCACGGCTGTCACTGGCACTGCTCCAGGGTTGTGAGAGAGGCACTGTTATGTAATTCCACAAGAGCCTCTTTCTCTGATACGTGGCTATTGCTTTTCAGCACAGTCCTATATACCTGTGCTGCCAATTCACCAAAAATGCCTGCATCAAAAAAAAACATCAAGAGTGTTAGGATTTTAACATTCACATCACAGGTAGAGCAATATACAGACTAGTGCTCCATATTTGGAAGTTAAACCACAAAATACTCAAGAAAAAAACGCTTCATAGATTGTCTTTGTTCTAAACACACAGGTATTCAAAAAATAAATATACACAAAAAAGAAAAGAATGTTGTCTCAAAATGCTGAGATTCAGACGCTGTCAGACAGTAAATGAAACATCTCAGGAAGTACATAAACACCCAGGAGATTTGGAAAAGTAAGCATTTTGGCACGCAAGAAACATTTCTGCTGATCATGAAAATAAAATATGTATGTTGGCGCATCATGCAGCACATCTTTGTCTCCCCAACAAAAAAATCGATCTCATCCTTTCGATCTCATCCTCATATGAGATCGAAAGACTACCCCACAGAATTAGGAATTGTAACGGTCGTTCTCCTCCTCTTCGTCTGAAGAGGAGGAGTAGGGATTGGACCAAAGCGCAGCGTTGAAGGTAGACATAATTTATTAAATGAAAACGACGAAACACGAATAACACTAGAGAAATACAAAACAAATAAACYATGTAGACAGACCTGGACTTGAGAACTTACATATAACGAAGAACGCACGAACAGGTATAGACTACAAACAAACGATACAGTCCCGTGTGGTACAAACATACAGACACAGTAGACAACCACCCACAAACAAACAGTGAGAACACCCTACCTTAATATGGTTCTCAATCAGAGGAAACGTCAAACACCTGCCTCTAATTGAGAACCATATCAGGCAACACATTAACCCCAACATAGAAACACAAAACATAGACTACCCACCCAGCTCACGTCCTGACCAATTAAACAAAGTTAAACAAAGGAAAAATAAGGTCAGGAACGTGACAGGAATTAGATAGGATCTCTATGGACTACCCCATGCAGTTTTAAGGACATGAATATCTCTGGTTGTGAATGTGCAGCGAGAGTGACACATTTCACCCCCATCTGCCTGTGTATCTAAAGAGAGTGGATTCATTCACATCTTTCAAAGGAATATTTTCAAGCTCTTACTTGGCAAGACATCATGAAATGAACACAGGTGGACATAAAATGACACAAACCATTGTCATGTACAAATCTAGGATTGTGTCACCTGCAACCAGACAAACAAAAACAAGGATGTTGTGCGTGGTATGAACGCAAARGGTCTGCTAGGTAGAGAAATAACAAAGAAACAGACAGCGGTCCCCATGACTGTAGTTCCATTACAGCCCCAGGGCTCACAGCCTGGACGTCTCTCCTACACTCTTAGAAAAGAATATGCTGTCTAGAACCTAAAAGGGTTCTTCGGCTGTCCCCATAGGAGAACCCTTTGAAGAACCATTTTTGGTTCCAGCTAGAACCCTTTTGAGTTCCATGTAGAACAATCCCACAGAGGGTTCTACATGGAACCTAAAAGAGTTCTACCTGGAACCAAAACGGGTTATCCTATGGGGAGAGTCGAAGATCCCTTTTGGAACCCTTTTTTCTAAGAGTGTAGGTCCACACACACTTAAACCCACTGACTTTGCCACTTCTACCTGGAGAGACCATGACGCACAAACACACATGAAAAGCTTTTAAGTCCCACTGTTCTTCTGCCGAAGTAAAAAGACTGACACACTCATGTTTCCTTTTGAATGAAAGAGAAGCAGTGCCACGTTCCTCTGCACACCTCACACTGTGTGTGGGGAAAAGCACAGCGCCATCCCTCTTTAACAGTGATTAAATAAAAGATGAATGTGTCACGTGACACGCCTTTGCTCATTTCTGTTGGACAGGTTCACGGCCAACGGAGTTGACATGAGGAGTAATCGAAGTGGAAAGGTAGATATGCTCAAAGCAATGTGTGTCTACAGTATGTCTCCTCACAGTAGAGAGACTGCAGGTGAAGGCCTATAGGTTCTTGATTCTGTGGAAACGAGTCGGAGAGCAGAGCCTGTTGCATATTTAACCACCATAGTTGCTCCTCCATTGGTCATGCGGTTCACTATTCGGCATGCCTTCAGGCTTCAGATATGCTCTTAGCAAACTGAGACCAGCAGTATACTATAAATACCGAGGCATTGCTATCTCTCCCTGGTAGACCCAGCCCTGTCTCTGCACAGCTGATAAGGCTGGAGCTCACTAAACAGCCAGGGTAATGAGAAGCAAAAGCCCAAAACCGGCCTAATTAAAAGTAAACAGACATGGGCACGTAACACCCAGGATAAGCATTTAGCCGTGAACATCAGATTAGAGGAGGATACAGTTGTTGAGTTTAAATCTCAGAAATAACAGGGGCCAAAGACGAGCATTGGACGTGGTTTACTTTCTTCTGCCCCTACAGGATGAAACAGTTTCCTGTGTTTGGGGTGTGGTTAATGTGGCTTTCCATGGTGGTCAGAAGGGATTATAGATGATAATCAGCTCAGATCTTATAGGAGTATCAAAGAGAATTAATTGGATTTTCAGCCTTTTTCTATGGTGTGATTAATGTGCCAACTTAATTTATGCATTACAGACCACTTTAGATGCCCTTATTTACTTCTGTGTTTCTAGGGATGTGTTTACACTCTTATTACTGGAAAGAAGCAATGGAATACATACCTCACATTACGTAATTGATACTGGTGGTGGATAAATAAATAATACTAGTTGATGATTAATTCAAAGATCAAACATCCTTTAATCTGGTCATATTTAAGTGAATCAAATTAGAAAATGCAATCAGACATGGTTAATTATGATCCAGGAATGTGATTATGGTGTGCAGTTGTTAACCTACAACATGGCCATTGGGTTACTGGCCGTGAGTACAAAGAGTAAGGTTCAGTCCAGTCACTGCAATACTAATAAGTAAACAGAAAACTGCAGGGGTTGCAGTTTAATTTAAGAAGGCTGATTCTAACACAGATGTGGATTCCAAATGGATTCGGTTTCATAAATGTAACTTTCAACTTGCATTCTCATTCTCAATGGTGCCCTGAGAACAAACAATTCACAAATCAACATGATAATTCAATAAAACAGGGGGGYAAAATTCAACAGATACACTTACATTTCAACAACACAAATAAATGATTCCAATCAATCAAAACGTTCGCATACCTCAGTGAATTCATTCCTCGCTCTAAACTACACCACTGGCACCAGGGATTCAAGATGTAATGAGGATTGTCATTTTTCCAAACATGGGGTGCGTTAAAACGATAGGCTGATTTGCATAGGTTGGTGGAGACACGAGGGACCTCAAGAGTTAACCAACCCTGTGAGCGGGTTCGGTGCCTCGTATTATTCTACTTTAACAGAGAAGTGAGATATTTTAGAAGCGTGTGCAGCAGAGCTTTGTAAACAAAATGGGAGAAATGAAGTGATCTACAGGAATTTAGAGAGGTCCAGTTGACCTTTTGATAAAGGATGCAGTGATGAGTATTAAACCTGTCACCTGTGATATGCACTCTATGGTACACTGCATCCAAGGGTTTTAGAGTAGTGGCTGCTGCTCTCTGATAAATGGTGTCACCATAATCAAGAGCTGACAGGAAGTTTGCCTGTACAACCTGCTTCCTGCTGTTTAGGGAGAGGCGTCATCTATTTCTATAAATCGCAGCTTCTTAACTAGCTCATCCGTACGTTTTTAAATGTCAAAAAGCCTCGATATTTACAGGTATAAATGTGTAAACCATCTGAAATATTTCTATGAGAATTAGAAAACATCATACATTCAGTTTTTACCGCATTAAGTGCCCATTTTAAATCAGCAAGGTCTTTCAGCCAGGCAACAAAATCAGATTGCAGCTCCAACATAGCCTGGTCAGCAGAAGGGGCAATAACGTACATAACAGTGTCATCTGCATACAGATTAATATTACAGGTTTTTGCAGATAGACCAATATTATTTATATACAGTAGAGGACAGGTCCCACCTTTATTACTATCGAGGTAACTTGACACCATCAGAAAGCACACATTGTGTACTGTTTGACAGATAGTTCCCAAACCACTTGCAAGACGCATGGTCGAGGCCCATTTCAGACAACCTTTGAATGAGTGGGGGATGGTCGACAGTATCAAAGGCCTTTCGATAGGTCTATAAATGTGGCAGCGTAGTGATTCCTATGAAATAAGCAATTTAACTCAGAATCTAAGACAAGCAGAGCTGCTTCAATAGTGCTTTGTCCAAGTCTAAAACCAGACTGGTGCACATTAATTAAGAATATCATTTGAAGTTCTTAGCTGAGAGTTTGCGAGTGAATTCTAATATTTTTGCAAGGCAAAATAGTTTAGAAATCRATCTCCATGTCCCCTTGATKTGGACATYTCCTTCTATATTTCTCTTCCCCATCTCACACTGGCTCGGCACAAAGACTCACATGGTCTTGCTAAAAAGGTAGGATGGCATAATTGACATGCAGGATTTACACAGATCTCCACATTTATCTCAGGGATAACACCTCACAGGCTCAGCAATCTGGCACCCCAGATCCCTCTCTCTCTCCTTTCTCCCTCTCCTCTCCCTCTCTCTCAGTGCTCTGGTCTCACAGTGGGTGATCACCAGGCTGAGCTGATGCGGCCTGAAAGGCAGCACTGTTTAACGAGCAGCGCAGGGCGTGTGAGTGAGGAGACAACAGGTGGACCGTCAGATTGATGCGCCGCAGCTGTGGAAGCACCACTATTCTTGCCAGCTGTCGGCCTGAATAATAATCATTAAAAAAGGGATCTTTGCAAAGAACCTAGCATGCTGCCAAGATGTTTGTCTATTCCGGCATCACATGGGCGGGAAGGAGAATAAGTTATATACATAGAGATGTTGTTCCTTCCTCTGGTTTAAGTGACACTGCATGGCTTCACTCATGGCGGTTGCATCATGTAAATATTGAAATGTGTGTGGCTCCCGTCTACAGAACATGCACCAGTTACAGTGCCTAGTGAAAGTCTACACACCGCTTGCACACTCTTCTTTTGCTGCCTAAAAATTTGATCTAAAAAGGAATTACATTTAGATGTTTTCTCTGAAGATCTACATAACCTACTCCACAATTTCAAAGTGAAAGATTTGTTTTTATTTTATTACAAAATGAATAACACAAAAACTAAGATGTCTTGATTGCACATGTCTTCACACCCCCTTGGTCGAAGCACCTTTGGCAGCCATTACAGCTGTGAATCATTTTGAATGAACTTTGCACTCTTAGGGAAACATACAGTTGAAGTCGGAAGTTTACATACACTTAAGTTGGAGTCATTAAACATTGTTATTCAACCACTCCACACATTTGTTGTTTACTAACTATAGTTTTGGCAAGTCGTTTAGGACATCTATTTTGTGCATGACACAAGTACTTTTTCCAACAATTCTTTACAGACAGATTATTTCACTGTATCCCAATTCCAGTGGGTCAGAAGTTTACATACACTAAGTTGACTGTGCCTTTAAACAGCTTGGAAAATTCCAGAAAATTATGTCATGGCTTTAGAAGCTTCTGATAGGCTAATTGACATAATTTAGGTCAATTGGAGGTGTACCTGTGGATGTATTTCAAGGCCAACCTTCAAACTTTGCTTGACATCATGGGAAAATCAAAAGAAATCAGCCAAGACATCAGAAAAAAATTGTAGACCTCCACAAGTCTGGTTCATCCTTGGGAGCAATTTCCAAATGCCTGAAGGTACCAGGTTCATCTGTACAAACATTAGTACGCAAGTATAAACACCATGGGACCACGCAGCCATCAGGAAGGAGACGTGTTCTGTCTCCTAGAGATGAACGTAATTTGGTGCGAAAAGTGCAAATCAATCCCAGAACAACAGAAAAAGGACCTTGAAGATGCTGGAGGAAACATGTACAAAAGTATCTATATCCACAGTAAAACGAGTCCTATATCGACATAACCTGAAAGGCCGCTCAGCAAGGACGAAGCCACTGCTCCAAAACCGCCATAAAAAAGCCAGACTACGGTTTGCAACTGCACATAGGGTAAAATATCGTACTTTTGGGAGAAATGTCCTCTGATCTGATGAAACAAAAATAGAACTGTTTGGCCATAATGACCATTGTTATGTTTGGAGGAAAAAGGGGGAGGCTTGCAAGCCGAAGAGCACCATCCCAACTGTGAAGCACGGGGGTGGCAGCATCATGTTGTGGGGGTGCTTTGCTGCAYGAGGGACTGGTGCACTTCACAAAATAGATGGCATCATGTGGAAGGAAAATTATGTGGATATATTGAAGCAACATCTCAAGACATCAGTCAGGAAGTTAAAGCTTGGTCGCAAATGGGTCTTCCAAATGGACAATGACCCCAAGCATTCTTCCAAAGTTGTGGAAAAATGGCTTAAGGACAACAAAGCCAAGGTATTGGAGTGGCCATCACAAAGCCCTGACCTCAATCCTACAGATAATTTGTTGGCAGAACTGAAAAAGTGTGTGCGAGCAAGGAGGCCTACAAACCTGACTCAGTTACACCAGTTCTGTCAGGAGGAATGAGCCAAAATTCACTCAAGTCATTGTGGGAAGCTTGTGGAAGGCTACCTGAAACGTTTGACCCACGTTAAACAATTTTACTGCAATGCTACCAAATACTAATTGAGTGTATGTAAACTTCTGACCCACTGCGAATGTGATGAAAGAAATAAAAGCTGAAATAAATAATTCTCTCTACTATTATTCTGACATTTCACATTCTTAAAATAAAGTGGTGATCCTAACTGACGCAAGACAGGGAATTTTTACTAGGATTAAATGTCAGGACTTGGGAAAAGCTGAGTTTAAATGTATTTGGCTAAGGTGTATGTAAACTTCACACTTCAACTGTATGTCTATTGTTTTTGCCAAGATAACTCAAGCTCAGTAAATTTGATCAGGAATCATTGATGGACAGTTAAGTCAGGACTGAGACTGGACCACTCAGGAACACTCAACACCTCTTGGAAAGCCAATCTGGTGTGTCTTTGGCATTAACATTTGGATAATTGTCCCGCGGGAAATGTGAATTTGTATCTCAGGGTTATGTTTTCAGAAGACTAAGGCAGGTTTTCCTCTAACTTTTTTACCTTGGCTTTGCTGCTATCATATTTCCTTAAATCCTGAAAAACTTCCCTGTCCTGCTACTGACATGATGCTGCCACCACAATACTTTCACTCTGTGTTATGTTGTATTGGATTTGTCCCAAACCTGTAGTTTTTAATTTAGGCCCAAAAATGTATTTATTTGCCAAATTGCCTTGCAGTATTACTTAACGGCCTTGTTGCAAACAGAACAGATGATTTGGAGTGGATTCATTATTTTGACATTGTCACGGAGGCCAGTAATGTGGAGTGAATGCAATGTGGTTGATACTCTGTATTTTCAAGTATTGTGGTGGCAGCATTATGTTTTCGTACAGTATGCCCGTCACCGGCAGGGACTGGGAAGTTTGTCAGAATCAAAATAAATATGAAAGTAGCAAAGCCCAGGCAAAAAGAAGAAAACCCGCCCAACCGGACAACTACACAGATTCTAATGATAAAGAGGTTTTCAGTGTTCCTGAATGGTCCGGTCCCAGTCCTGACTTGAAAATCAGAGACAAGGTTTGAATATTGCTGTCCATCAATGATTCCCAACCAAATGTACCGAGCTTGAGCAATTTTGACAAAAACAATGGTTATATGTTTCCCTAAGAGTTGTGCAAGGTTGGTAGGATCTTAATCAAAATGAATCACAGCTGTAATGACTGCAAAATGTATTTTCACCCAGTACTAATATAAGTAATCAATACATGTTGTTTTTTATTTGTATTCATTTGGACAATTTTCTATAATAGTTATTTCACTTGTGGAGTAGGTTGTGTACATCGGTAGGAAATACATCTAATGTAATTCCTAACGTAAAATTGTACGGCAGCAAAATGTGAAGACTGTGCAAGGGGTGGGTAGGCTGTCACTAGGCACTGCAACTGCTCGGAGGAATCTAGAGTCTGATCTGAATCATGATGCGTGGCTCTGTGCAACGGCACTCTCCAAACTTGGCACGGAAAGGGATCGACTTCATTGCGCACACAACATATAGTGAGCTAAATGTATTTAATTCATTTGGTGTTGCTGTGTGAAGCTGTTGCCCTGCATGCCCAATGCTGTGTCCACCTTCATTACTCTGCAATCGATCATCATCTGGGCAGCCACTTCTTTGGAAATGACTAGGCTGTGGTCTACATGCTCTTAAAGATCTCAGACAAAACAATAGTGACAACAGAAACTGTTTCTAAATTGGGACAAAAAATAATTACCTTATTCCAAAATTGTTTTATTTTTTAAATTCAAGGGTTTCAACACACACAATACTTGACAGTACTACTGTTCTACAAACAAACCAATATGCAAATCATGTTTTATTTCGTATGCGCTACCAACAGTAAAAGCAGTTGAAAGACCACTACATTATAATGTAATGACATGTTTTCCGTACATACAGTCTAAGGAAGAGGGAGGACCAGTAAGTAAAGCATGCTCTCCAACATAATTGTTATCATACACTGTGGCCGGCAAACGGTGTGAATACTGGCACATTTTAATAAGTAGATGCTAGTATGTTTAGAGGCAGTTCCTATGGTAACAATGCCATCTCTTCACTCTCTTGTTGACAATCCATTAGATTCCTCCAGTAATACTGATGGAAATCCTGAGTTTAGATTAGATTAGATTAGTTTAATAGTCGCATATATAGAGTGACAGATGTAATTCTTGAGTGCCAAACTCCAACAATGCATTGAAATAAAATATATWAAAAAATATAGTAAAAACATGGATAATAATACAAATAAATGTATATAGAAATGTCCATAAAGAGAGAGGGGGGGGTCTGGGTAGGCAGGGGGAGGAGGAGGGGAACAGAGATMATTTTAACTCCTAATGCGGACATTGCATGAATGATTTTAAATCTCTAATAGTCTTTAATTATGTATCAACACTTGAGCTTAGGTAATTGCGAAGCCTCAGCAGGCCAGAATGTTGATTTATGGTGCATCTTGACAGAAGTGCTTAGAGACCCTTAAAAATTGAGAGCTGCATTAAAGCTACAGCTGATAGCAGTCAATATAATTTAAAATACATTTTGCTTAATTATCTCACTGCCTTAAAAAGGGACTTTTGGTCCTAAATGGTGCCCCTAAAAATYYGGCTGAATTGAGAACATGGATATCGCACATGAAAAAGTAGCTCCCTGTCCATGGCTTTGTAAGCTATCAATCATCTTTCTTCAAATGACGTAGGCAGTGATGTCAAGTGTCATCCCCGTTCTCTCGTCTGGTGTGACACTGTGGTTACTGATGCTATGTCTGAGGTCAAAGGTCGCTCATAGAGGCTCAACATAGAAGTCATGCTTCACACAAACCTGCTCACATTACCTATGACTGATGATGGCATGGCTCTAGCGGCACTGTCACCACTGTTCACTGCCATGCCTCCTACCTCACCTCATCCATCAGAGGGGTGCTCATCCAGCCACACGCCCATCCAAACACCTCACTGGACCAGGYSAGACACTATTGATGGTGCTCCAAATGAATATTCATGAATCATAGTTTTGTTTTGTTTGGGGATCCATTTTTAAGAGAGAGGGAAAAACCACTTAGACCTTCTACACCAGAGGGCTCCCAGTAGTTGAACAGATGTTGGACTTAACCCTCGCACAGCAGATGTTGGTGATTTATTCTCTTTTTTTTGCCAGATTAAAGCACTCTGCCTCGACAGCCGCACTGTGGCCTATCGGAGGAATCAAGCATTTGCCATTGGATGAAATGGTTCATCACCAACAGCCACCTGTGTAGCATTACTCTTCATTAGGAAAACGCATCACACTAATCCAGTTAAATGCTTAACTCACAATAAAACACTATGATACAAAGGGATGTGTTCCATCTAGGATCAACAACTGCAACTCTTTAAATATAGCAATCACACGATTCTTATTAAGATGTCAGAGACTTTGATATGGCACAGCTTCATGGAAGAAGGAAAAATAACATTGTTTGTGACCACTGTCCCCAAGGGACCAACATCTTTGAAACTTCCTGACTTTTAATGTCCCTAATCCAGGAGTTATCCTTGAATTTCTCTGTTGGTACTTAAACGTGCAGGGCAACGAACTAAGTCAATCTTCCGTCTACGATCCCTTATGGGTAAAGCATTACCTGTCATTACCTGTCATTACCTGACGATGGGGGAGATAAGAAATCTTCTGAAATCAAAGGAAGAGTATTTTCTTCATAGCCACAGGCGCCAGATTACCCATCAGCGATGGCCGTGCAAAGATGCAAAACGGAGGTTGCAAGAATAACCCGTTGTGATTTGTCAGATGTGGCGGAAGTATAATTTGTACTGATAAACAAGCCAGACTCAACGTGTGCAAATCAGCCTTACATATGAGTGGGAGACAGCTACATGCTATCAAAAGGGGGAAAATAGTACTGCGTTTGTCTGCTGCTGTGCTGCGGCAGCGCCAATTTGGACTTTTCTCTAAGGCAATGAGTTCCTTTCAATTCGGTTTCTCCTTCGCTCTCTTGATTTCCCACGGTAGAATTGACAMAATTACAGTGTGTAACGTTCATGTTTTGTCAACTTTTCCTTGTCTGTTTAGCAGACAAGCACATTATTAATTAGGCAAGCAGGGTATTAGACAATCCATTCCAAGGGGCAGGAAGTATTTCATTGCAGATGGCAGTGAGGCTGTCTCCATCAAATCCCACCTGTTCCATTGACTTCACTTCTTCCCTTTTTAAAACATACCTGTTGTCTCAGCTGTTTGGCTGTACATACCAATGGGAGTAATGCTCTGCATCATATAAAACAGATACCAATTGCTTTACAGGGTGTGTATCATCAAAAGCCCACACATATAGATCCATACTAAACACCACAAAGACATGTACTATTGCATGGATTTCACATTGCATTTGATCTGTTAATAATTCACTCAAATACTGAAAGCACTGTCAATCATAGAATCTCTCTCAGGCAAAGACAAGCATCTATCCACAGCATTAGCATGCACAGGGGCACATCTGAGGCAATGTGATCACTTGACATTCAAAGAGAGAGAGATAAGTATTGATTATGGTGAGGAGGGTTTGGCACTTCCACGGCTTGAAGTGGCTACAGTAAAAACATGCAGCACAGGGTTGGGCAGTGCACACTCACCTCTCTGCCGGAACCTCAGCCATTACTGCAAAGTGATTCACCCACCCACACTGTGATGGAACTCTGTATGGAAAATCCATCTAGGTAGGCAAGTGTTTATCTTAATGATCTATTACCTGAGCTRGCTGAGAGACTGCTGCTTTGTAAAGACAATAGACTATATTAAATAATATATTTACAGTTTACTGATTCGCCCACCATCATACCATACATGCATTTACTGTAATTATCAAACTATTATGAATCCAATCTCATCTAAAGGGGAGATGTTTAACTTCAGTCAATACATATATATTTACCTGAAGTAAGACATAGCAAATTCACTGCATTTCTAAATGTACATTTTTTTAAGACACTGATAGTTCACCTTTTTTTCGTGGTTGCTAAAATTCGCTTAATTTCAGTTTATGTGACAAAACAAGCAAGTATAGTATAGAGAATCATTGTACCATCTAAACCGTTGTGAAATATAATATTTTCAGCTGTTCGAAGTTTGTGTACAAAATCTAAAGTAAAAGACTCAAAAACGAAACAGATCTACCACTTCTTAGACTTGCTTTCAATGAGAATGACAGATCTATAACACACATTTCTATGTCAAAAAGTTACATATTGCTTTAATACATTCATACAATTTATTTCCTAGCTACAGAGGAACCAGAATTATTTGGASTTTGCGGGTCTTACTCCTGAGGTTTTGTATTTCACAAGGTTATAATTAAAGTGATTGGTATCCAGTCTTTTCATTGAACAGGATGTTGCTGATGAGTGTGTGTGTGTGTGTGTGTGTGTGTGTGTGTGTGTGTGTGTGGTGTGTGTGTGTGTGTGTGTGTGTGTGTGTGTGTGTGTGTGTGTGTGTGTGTGTGTGTGTGTGTGTGTGTGTGTGTGTGTGTGTGTGTGTGTGTGTGTGTGTTGTGTGGTGTGTGTTGTGTGTGTGTGTTGTGTGTGTGTTGTGTGTGTGTGTGTGTGTGTTGGTCCCACCTCACGTTTTGCAGTAGTGTCCAGTCCCCTTGCAACCAGTCTAATCACTTAAGGGTGAATGATAGACTCAAGCATCATACCTAGTGGAACACATATTTTGCTATACAACTAAACAATATGAACAACATCAATATATTTGGCTTCAACTTCTTTAGCTTTTCCTATCATCTGATATGCATAAGGCATTGACACAAACAATGTTTTCAGGCAGAGACTTCACAGACAGTGTGCTGTTTCAAAACGGCAATGTTCATGTCATTTGTAAATGTATGCATAGGACTACTGTATAATGTGTTGAAGAAAATATGTTTTTGACAGGTTTTTAAAACAAGTAAACAAAAAAGATTGTGGTGTTGTTATGCCTGATTGAATATGTTTTTAAAAGAATACATCTGCTATTATTGTTACTATTTCTGACAGTTTCTTGGCATGTACATACATTGCTTTATCTTTCCTCTGTATGATGCGGTTGACCTTTTCACCCTGAATTTCTGCAGTGTGCCTCATATGCACATTCCGTCATCCAAGAGTACGTCATTCAGTGAAGGAAGGAAATACTTTTTCTCGTACACTCACTCAAAAAAGCCAGATCAATAAGAAAGCCTCTGAAGTGAGCACATTGACAAACCCGTTATGTATCACCAGTTTTAATGGGTTCTCATGCACAGGATATTCATCAACCCATGCGGTGCTTCAGCCTGCAGGTATACAGCCCCCGTGGTATTTTGTAGCCCTGCCCTGTAATTACTTTGCAGAGAAGATGGCAAGGGAGAGAGGGACGGGGGGAGGGGGAGAGGGACGTTCAATATGCCTCGCTGCCGTGCCACTTGTGTGATGCTTGTTTGCTAAAGGTTTTCTTCCATCATAAATCAGTCAGCATGAGGCTGAGGAACTACATGCCTGGCACACCAGAACGATTTTCATCTTTGTGCACTCGTATATGAGTTGTGACTGATTCAAATTACCCCCCGAGCCAACCCCTGCGAAGGAAAACTTCTCAACAATTAGACTCCGATTATAATTTATCTGTCTCCTTTTCACATTGACACTCTTCTTCAGCAGGGTGGTACGGCATGATTAGGGGCTCGACTGCTTTTAAACAACAGTGATCTTGAGGAAATTAGATCTTTGTGAACTGGAGACTTTAATCGTCAACCCAACAACACTCTGAAACTGACACTGGAAGCAAACTTTTCTCAAGTACAAAATATGTTTTGCATCATCTGGTCCCATTTGTTTCTAGATGTATCAGGGATCTAAATGGCCATCTCTGCCACCTTCAATAAAGTCTCTGAAGTAAACGCCAACACATTTATTTTTGAGACGGGTCCTGGTCACAGCTCAGTAAACGCCATACACAGTTAATGAGTCAAACAGGCTGCTGATTCAAGGTGAAGTTTGCAAATGCCATTTTGTATGCTTTCTAAAAGATACTATCTCGGCAATTGTGCCATCTTTGCTTTGCAGAATTGAAATACAACAGGACCCAAGGGCAACCATCCAGCTTAAGGACATCAGCTTTTTATTTCCAGCTTATCTGCAATTTCCAGGCTCCATTAGATACAGAAAGTCCCCAACCTTCAGTCATATTGTTTCTTGCAAACTGAATGCTCAGGGACTGTCAATAGACTTCATTTTGGATTTCAATTGTCCAGAGATACAATGCAGACAATGCCAATATGACAAACATGTCCTTCAAATCAGAGGCATTTATAGACCCTCCATGTTTCAATGAAATGTTGAACTTGTGTTTTATAGTATAGAACTACGCAGTTTCTTCAGTTGGGATTTGCAAACTGGAATCTCACCTTTAATTTAAACGGATGCAGTTTGACTACAGAACTGTAGCTCGATCTAGCATATGCCACCACAGTGTGGTACAATGCCTGTGTCACAGTGTTCATTGTCTTTAAATGACAAGAGACCGGGTGTGATGTTCACTATAATGGAGAGGTTTTAAACACCGTCAACATTTACAATTAAATTCACCAATCATTTCCATCCATTTCAAACAAACAGATTACAGTCTGCATATGTTAATGAGAGACATTTATCAAAGGCACATCCCACTGGGCACAAACTGGTTGAATCAACATTGTTTCAATGGAATTTGTCAARGTATTGTGACATGGAATCTACGTGGAAAATACATTGGATTTGAAAAAAGTCATCAAAGCGGTTGTTTTGAGGGTGAAACTTGTTTTGAGGGTGAAACTGCTTTTGAGGGTGAAACTTGTTTTGAGGGTGAAACTTTTTTGAGGTTTGAAACTTGGTTTTGAGGGTGAAACTTGTTTTGAGGTGAAACTTGTTTTGAGGGTGAACTTGTTTTGAGGGTGAAACTTGTTTTGAGGTTGAAACTTGTTTTGGGGTGAAACTTGTTTTGAGGGTGAAACTTGTTTTGAGGTGAAACTTGTTTTGAGGTTGAAACTTGTTTTTGAGGGTGAAACTTGTTTTAAGGGTGAAACTTGTTTTGAGGGTGATTATGTCATCATGGTAACCACATTTCAGCATAGACAAACCTTTTATAAAATATATTTAATATTTACCTTTAAAATATGTCATTCTTCACCTTTAAAACAACGTCAGATCTTCAGCACTATATCCACTATCAGAGAAGAAGAAGTCTACAAGAGAATTGACACATCTACAGCGACCTTTGGTCTCCCATCCAGGTTGTTAACCAAGCCCAGCCCTGTTTACCTAAGATATGTGTCACTGACATTGCCAATGTGCTATTTTGAGAATAATTGTTGAGAGCTCTAACATTTAAAACGAAATAGATTCACTGTTGCTGTAAAGTCATTCCATAGGGTAGGTTTTAACAGAGCAAATGAAACGTGACCATACTTGATCACTTACAGTATATCATCAATGATGCTATTTAGGCTATATAGCATTTGCAAAGTCATCAACATCAATTGTTTCATTCAACCCAGAATTCAACCAGAAATAGACAATACAATAGGCCTAGGTTTCAGGCCCTGGTTGATTTAAAATGTAATGATAGGTTTAAATAATGGTTGAAGTACAGGGATAGACATGGGTGACAACTAAACCACAAATCCGACATTGTTTCCATTTGAATTTGGTTGGCTTTTAGATGGTTGAAAGAATAGTGATAACACATTGGAAATTCAACTAACTTTTGGCTGTCTTTTTGAATGGGTGATATAGGTTGTAATTTCATTGATCAACGTCTCAGCCAAATGTGACCCAATTCCCGCGTTGAAATGACATAGTGTGCAGTGGATGCTTGTTATCCCAAAGGAGAGGAAGGAACTGCAGCACATATGCTACTTCAAGCTGATATCCTATTAGCACCACAGACACTTCCTCACATGTGCCATTTAATTATCTTGTCTGAATTTTAAAGATGATTATTTCACAATTACACACAACTTTTCCATAATCCTGCCATGTAATACGTTTGACATGATAGCATCTCAGATATCTATTTTCCATAGCAGGCCTAATCTCTTCCTCATCCGTATGAGGTGAGATGAAACATGCAAAGTAAGCACATAAGTATTATGACCCTGCCATTAATAATGAAAAAAAAAAAAAGATTCTTAAGATTCCAGCTGGTGTTATTGCATAATTTACCAAGACACCTCTTGGTGCTGACTTGGACTATGCTGGTCTCACTCAAAACCTCTTGTTTGTCCACATACAAGTCAACACTCAATGCAAACAGCTATTCATGACATCATATTGAAGCCATAACTGGACTCAAAGTCATCAGTACTGTAAACTATAATACCAACAGGTCTTAAAACCTCTTGACAAGATCGTTGGGTTGTATTGACTCTGTGATCGCTGCAGGTCTATGCTTCTCTGCGTGATGGTCCTCAGGCCAAGCCCCCGTACTGATGCTCTCACAGCAGCACCACCCACTTCTGGGTTAGACCAAATGGGACTCCATGACCTCGCAGCTGCAATCCAACACCTAAGGTTACTGCAAAAAAAGAAACGTCCCTTTTTCAGGACCCTGTCTCAAAGATAATTCGTAAAAATCAAAATAATTCACAATCTTCATTGTAAAGGTTTTAACACTGTTTCCCATGCTTGTTCAATGAACCATAAACAATTCATGACATGCACCTGTGGAACGGTCGTTAAGACACTACAGCTTACAGACGGTAGGCAATTAAGGTCACAGTTTGAAAACCTAGGACACGAAAGAGGCCTTTCTACTGACTCTGAAAAACACCAAAGAAAGATGCCCAGGGTCCCTGCTCATCTCCGTGAATGTGCCTTAGGCATGCTGCAAGGAGGCATGAGGACTGCAATGTGCCAGGGCAATAAATTGCAATGACGGTACTGTGAGATTCCTAAGACAGGAGATAGGATGGACAGCTGATCGTCTCGCAGTGACAGACCACGTGTAACAACACCTGCACAGGGTCGGTACATCCGAACAGCACAACGGCGGGACAGGTAGGCTGAGAGAGGCTGGACGGAGGCTTGTAGGCCTGTTGTAAGGCAGGTCCTCACCAGACATCATCGGATGGCAACAACAACTGCCCGAGTTACACCAGGAACGCACAATCCCACCATCAGTGCTCAGACTGTCCGCAATAGGCTGAGAGAGGCTGGACTGAGGCTTGTAGGCCTGTTGTAAGGCAGTCCTCACCAGACATCATTGGCAACAACGTTGCTATGGAAACAAACCCACCGTCGCTGGACAGACGGGACTGGTAAAAAGTGCTCTTCACTGACAAGTCGCGGTTTTGTCTCACAAGGAGGATGGTCAGATTTGCGCTTATCGTCGACGGAATGAGCGTTACACCGAGGCTAGTACTCTGGAGCGGGATCAATTTGGAGGTGAAGGGTTTTGTCATGGTCTGGGGCGGTGTGTCACAGCATCATCGACTGAGATTGCCTGCAATGACAACATCTCAACGCTGTGCATTACAGGAAGGCATCCTCCTCCCTCATGTGGTACCCTTCCTGCACGCTCATCTGACATGACCTCCAGCATGACAATGCCACCAGTCATACTGCTCGTTCTGTGCGTGATTTCCTGCAAGACAGGAATGTCAGTGTTCTGCCATGGCCAGCGAAGAGCCCGGATCTCAATCCCATTGAGCCTGTTTGGGACCTGGTGGATCGGAGGGTGAGGGCTAGGGTTATTCCCCCAGAAATGTCTGAGACTTGCAGGTGCCTTGGTTGAAGAGTGGGGTAAAATCTCACAGCAAGACTGCCAAATCTGGTGCAGTCCATGAGGAGGAGATGCACTGCAGTACTTAATGCAGCTGTGGCCACACCAGATACTGACTGTTACTTTGGATTTGGACCCCCCCCCCTTTGTTCAGGGACACATTATTCAATTTCTGTTAGTCACATGTCTGTGGAACTTTTTCAGTTTATGCTTCAGTTGTTCAATCTGTTATGTTCATACAAATATTTACAAATGTTAAGTTTGCTGAAGATAAACACAGTTGACAATGAGAGGATTCTGTTCTGTTTCTTTTTTTGCTGAGTTTAGTCGGCAGTCTGGCTAGCTGACTTTAGCCTGGCTAAAAACATAGCAAGCTAGCTAGCCTTTTTYGCATCCCACATCTCCATGTCAAATAAGGCATGTCTCACACTCAGTTTTCAGGTATTACAAGGAGCTTCCCCTTTTGTGATGAAAAACGACATTGCAATACTGAATCTTGCGTCTGCGTAGAGCTTGTAGAAGCTTAAGACATTCCACTAAGAGGCCCTATTGAGGAGGATACTGATGTCGTACTGATYCTGGGGCCGCTACWGTATTGTGGTATTGTAACTGCAGATTTTGGCATTCTGTTGTACCATATGTTTCTTAGCTCTGTTCACAAAGCATGACTGGTCTCTTTGATTACACTTTACACATTGTTAACCATATACACAGAGCATCTGGGTTTGAGCACGCCAGTATGTCATGCTTAGGTAATTTCTCTACAACATGCAGCACATCTACTGCAAACAATTCTGAAACAAAGCATGGATGCCTTCTACAAGACAGTCATGTTTTCTTTTATCTTCAGTATGATTCCTTATTGTGTAGTACTTTTTATCCAATTTTATCCAACAAGAGAATAATGCTTTGTTGCCTTGTCCAGGAAYTCACCWMTTACCATGCCGGATTAAAGGTACTATGTCTTCACAAAGTTATGCATGTGTTTACTTTAGTTCTACGACTACATTGACAAGCTATCACCACCAGTAGACTCATCATCATCATCATCATCATCATCCTCCTCCTCATCATCATCATAAGCATCACTACTTKCAGTGTCTTCAGYAAGTATTCATACCTCCTGACTTATTTCACATTTTGTTGTGTTTCAGCCTGAATTCAAATGTATTAAATATATATTTTATCTTTACATAAGTARTCACACCCCTAAGTCAATACTTTGTAGAAGCACCATTGGTGGCGATTACAGCTGTAAGTCTTTTTGGGTAAGTCTCTAAGTGCGTTGCACACCTGGATTATACAATGTTTTCCCATTATTATTCTTTAAATTCTTCATGCTCTGTCAAGTTGATTGTTGATTTCTGCTAGACAGCCATTTTCAAGTCTTGCCATAGATTTTAATGCCGATTTAAGTCAGAACTGTAACTAGGCCACCCAGGAATATTTGATGTTGTGTTGGTAAGCAACTCCAGTGTAGATTTGGCCTGGTATTTTAGGRTATTGTCCTGCTGAAAGGTATATTTGTCTCCCAGTGTCTGTTGGAAAGCAGACTGAACCAGATTTTCCTCWAGGATTTTGCCTGTGCTTATAGCTGTATTCTGTTTATTTTTTTATTTAAAAAACTCCTTAGTCCCTGGTGATCACAAGCATACCCATAACATAATGCAGCCACCACCATGCTTGAAAATATGAAGAGTGGTACCCAGTGAATTTCTTGTGTTAGATTTGCCCCAAACATAACACTTTGTATTGAGGACAAAAAAAGTTTATTTGTTTGCCACATTTTGTTGCAGTTTTACTTGAGTTTTTGTTTTGTTTTATGTATTTATTTCACCTTTATTTAACCAGGTAGGCCAGATGAGAACAAGTTCTCATTTACAACTGCGACTTGTGCCTTGTTGCAAACACAATGCATGTTTTGTAATATTATATTCTGTACAGGCTTCCTTCTTTTAACTCTGTCATTTAGGTTAGTGTTGTGGACTAACTACATTGTTGTTGATTCATCCTCAGTTTTGTCCTATCACAGCCATTAAACTCTGTAACTGTTTTAAAATCACCATTGGCCTCATGGTGAAATCCCTGAGCGGTTTCCTTCCTCTCTGGCAACTGAGTTAGGAAGGACGCCTGTATCTTTGTAGTGACTGGGTGTATTGATACATCATCCAAAGTGTAATTAATAATTTCWTCATGATCAAAGGGATATTCAATGTCTGCTTTCATTCTACCAATAGGTGCCCTTCTTTGCAAGCCATTGGAAAACCTCCCTGGTCTGTGTGGTTGAATCTGTGTTTGAAATTCACAAAGACAGATACAGGGACTTTACAGATAATTGTATGTGTGGGGTACAAAATCATGTTAAACACTATTATTGCACACCGAGTGAGTCTATGCAACTTATTATGTGACTTGTTTACAAATGTTCACTCCTAAACTTATTTAGCCTTGAAATAACAAAGGGGTTGAATACTTATTGACTCAAGCTTTTCATTTTTATTACTTAGTTAACATTTCAAAAAACCTAATTCCACTTTGACATTATGGGTTATTGTGTGTAGACCTGTGACACAAAATCAAAATGTAATCCATTTTAAATTTAAGGCTGTAACACAACTAAATGTGGAATAACGTCAAGGGGTGTGAATACTTTCTGAAGATACTGTATGTCTTTTTCCAACGGCAATATCGATCAGGACAGCTTCGTCTCTTCCACTCCTTACCGTCATGAGAAGCTGTAATTCTTTTCAGTATCCGCAGCACGATCTCACTCTCTTCCACAAATAACCAAGCTAAGGCAACTTGCATACAAAATAGCTGACTCAATCTTCAAGCTGCATAATCAAGATAAGAAAGACAGGGACAGGAAAAGGAGATGCGGGATGCTAATGTGAGGCAAAGCTCCAGCGACAGTAGCTATGAAACTGTGTGAGGATGTTTGAAAATCGTCAAAACTCTCCCGGTTTAGCTGCAAATATCAAGTTAGGTTGCTCATCCCAATACCATTTACAAAGACGTGGAAAGTAAATGGTGTCATGAAAATGAGGGGTAAACAAGAGGAAGAAAAAAACAGATTTGTTTTAATTATTGTCTTCGTAGCCTACTGTCTTTATGTATACATGTTTCGTTCAACATATTGATATAATGCACTTGTGCCAAGTGCCAGGTGAGCGCGTAATAGATGAGTATACCTTTTATTTTACTTGTCAACTGTGTAAGCCGAGGGTTTACGCACCACTATACGCAACAGCTCAAGCTGTTGTCGTAATATGTTTGGCTGAGTATCAGCTGAGCATTAGGCTCTTGTCATGGCAACCTTTGTAAGCGAACCACACTTTCTCAGCACTCATGCAAATAAGGCCTACTCAATATCGTGAATCAATTTAGAATMTCATTATCAATGRCACACATTCATCAAATGGTGCAGTTGATCCACAAAAATCATGCAATAATCATGCAATATACAATATTGTAAAAAATAAGAAAAAAGAAAAGAAGATTTGCACAAAAAACGACGGGGTAAAAAGATATTGCAACAATATTTGTAAACAATTTTTACAAACACCTAGGCTATACAATATACATTTGCATACAAGATGAATAGCAAAGACGCCTTATATTCAACCAAGTAGATGTAGGCTGCACGCTCTGCCTATATCCATAGAGGGTCATATTGTTGTTTGTGTAGGTCTGACTTCAACCATATGAATATGTGACGACGGATATGAATCACAGGATAAAAACAAATATTTGTCGTTGAATAAAATCAACTGCAATCCAAAATCTCTGAGATAATTCAATCATCTGATGTCACTTTTATAGGGATAAATCCATACCCTAACTTAGCCTGCCTGGGTGTTCATATACGTCACAAACCCCTATTTCACATGAATTACAAAATGTATTACCATGCTCAGAGGCATGCAACTAAGAGTCTACATAGTCACCGATTAATTATACCRGCGATGTTTAACTGCACATGGTGCAGCAATATGTTACAGTAGGCTAAGTATTTCTGTGTACTGTAGGGTATGTCATGTAGACTCACCAGTACAGATTAGCCCTGTTGACTGGGTCAGTTCCTCGTGTCCTCACGGACCTGGCGCGCCTAGCACATCGGGCTGTACTCTGTATGTTGCTTATTCTGTAACCTACAATCCTGCACGCAAACTCAAATTCTGAACGTTTAAAAGCTCTGAGAAATTATCCGATAAGGTGTCGCCTTGACGTCAGCAAGGATCTGCGCACTAGTGTACATTTAGCACATTTTTCATAATTWAATTAAATAGGAAAGTAACACAGTTGTCATATAATTKTCAGAAAACCCATGAAGCGAAGCCATGAGAGAAATATKTTCTACGGTTCAAMGCGAACTCTAGCGGTAAAGAGGGTCCGTTCGCTGTCCATGGTGCTGAAATGCATTTCTGGCAATAGTGGCTACTTCAATGTTGGCGTCCCTTTTTACTTTTGCATTCCAATTGCATATTACATACAATGAACATGAAATTAGCTAAGATCAAGATGTTTGGGGGATGGCAACGCTGATTTTGTATTTAGTCAACATGGTTGTGTATTTCTCTATACGGGACAGATTATTATGAAGCTAGCTATATCAAATAACTTAGAAACCACTCTACGTGAATATTATTTTTAACGTGCTACAGTTTAAATACCTAGATTTGATCGTTCACTGATCAAATAAACACATTCCAAACCACTTAAACTATGCATGTCATCATAAGGGCATGTGCAAAATGTGTTTAAGTTTTATGCATGCATATGCAACTTCAAACCAGTTCTACATTTTCTACAGCTAACTCAAGGATAAGTGATATGCTACAATGTGTTGCTAACACACGTAGCCATTGGAATATGGCTCATGTGTGAAAACTATTCTTGCTAATAACATGCAATCACTTTTACATCGTTGACTTTCAATGTACTGTGCCGATATTTAAAGACACGACTACAACGTGTACGTTGAATATGTTAGAGAATTAAGTCGTATTGTGTTTACTGCGGCATTGAAGCGTATTAGAGTACAGCATTCCTCCACTAACCAGAAACATTTAAGCGCTTACCTGCTTACAACAGCGGAGCAGAATCCCTCTAGCCTTTCCCGATCAAAAACTGGAACCCTATGTCACCATGAACCAACCCCAAGACATTTTCAAGGAGGCAGCAGATTTCTGATGAAAAATCCAGGGTTCTGTTGGTCTCGGAATACAAGAAATGCAGCTCCTCACTGCGTCAAGCACAAGCCTCAAAGATCCATTAAACAGTGAGTGATTAATTCAAGCCAGAGAGCCCTGATCGAAATCTCTTTCACTCCTTGCCTTTATGTATTCCGAACAGGAGTCGGGAGTTTCCATTATGCCGCGACAGGGCTCTTTTTTCAATCATATCGGGGCTGACACCACGTTTTAACCATAATCGGCGGGTTATTATTTCAGTTGGGAAGCTCAGTGGAGAACTATGAGACGGGAGAAGAAGCATGTTGAACTTCAAACCCAGTTGGGGTGAAGATAAATCTCATAATAAGATTGTTTGTCACCGCAAGTCTATAAATGGTGGAGTTCAACACAGTCTGGAGGGTAATTGTAAATCCTTTTGTTGAAGTGTGCCACTGCACCTCTAAATKMAGTATAGATCAGCCATATATATTATACGGCCTACATATTTAACCTGACCTCACAACATGTTCATATAGAAAAATATTTGTTCTATGGTGGAACTTCATCAAGATAATGTTGATAGACATGGTTRGCTTGTATGCAAACATGGCGCTTATTCAAACTGAGGTACATTATTTTAGTAAATACTTAAAGGGACACTGTTTTGTAATAAGTATGTATTTTTTATAAATCAATTACATCATATTTTCCTTTAATTTTGTGTTTGTCAATTGGGCAGAAAGATAAGCTGGTATAGCTTTCCAAAATACAAACACAAATGTATTGAAATTGATATAAAGACGTTGAAATTAACTGTACATTAAGACCACCCAGTATTACTTGGGCCATGCCATAACAACCACAGGTAGTTCAACTCCTGAAGCTGCATATTGGCAGCCGTTGATGCCCATGAGAGCTCTTACATTTGATTTATAGAGAGTGCAGCCTGATGTCCTCTATGGTGACGTAGGCTGGATGGGGGATGACCGGTGTGGCCGGCTGGCCAGGCTGCAGATGCTTGTCTGTCAGAGTGAGGGAGTGGGCTTGWGAGGAGCTGGCGCAGGAGGCTGCACTGCCCCTGTCTCATTGCAGCACTCAGGCTCTGGATATAGACAGGCGGACGGCCGGGCAGCATGGTTCTGCTGCTGCAGCACTGGGGTTGGCAGGAGCACTGTGTCACTCTCACTAATATCTTTATGATACTGGGGGAGGCCTGCTGCTGGGCTGGGCTGGGTTTCCCTGGCTCTGGCTGTTGCAGTGCTGCCTAGCTGCCTGGATGTCTTTGGGCCTGGTGCAGCAGCTGAACACGCCCCACTCCTCAGTCAGGCATCAGGGGCTACAGCTCTCTCTCTCTCTGAGACATTTGGGTTATTCCTCCATCCTCCCTTGGCCTCCGGTAAAAACTCTTTATTCTGTTTCAGCAGGCAGCACTAATTCATTTAGGTTGTAACCTGCCTAGGTTGAACTTGGGATTACTTTTTCCCCCCCCCCCCCCCCACTAACCACAAACAACCACAAACAACATACCCAATTCTGTTTGTTATCTCTGCACAGTCCATCAAAACCTTCAGTTCAGGAGCTGTGCTGTATCTTTTCAATGTTAATTTATTTCCCATAAAAAAAATGCCTTTGATCATAACCAAAGTGAATGGACTGTCGACCAAAGTTTGCAGGGCAGCTAACAGTAAACATGGCACTAACATCAAATGAATGAAGAAGTAGATGTCAATGCTAGTGTATCTGGATCTGAACTGTTTCAAATGATACATCATATGAACAGGAACTTTCTGTTCTATACTGTTTCTGTTTTATTCTGTGACAGAACAAATGGGATTGATTTCTGAGGGAGTGAAGCAGTGAAGTAACAGGGGAAATGATAATACCACAGCATGTCGTCTACAGTACTTTGATATGTTTGTCTGTTCATAGACATTGACACCAAGATGCACTGGGGAATACAGTACAGGTTCTAGTAATAACTGCATGTAAAGCCAACATGAAATATTTTAAGTAGCTTTCAATGCAAAAGAMAATATTTTAATGTCAGTAAATGGAGTTTTGGGGAAAGAAGGCGAAGCAGGCCAATAGGTGGGAATGTTGGGTATTATTTATTCAAATCCTCCATTTACTGGCTAAGCCTGTTTGGGGCTGAGGAGAAGAGACGACAGGGCTAGTTATAATTCAGGGCAGGACATGGTGAGTCGCGGTTGGTATAATGGAGCATCTGCTGACACTGAATGCTCCAGATCCATCTTAACATCTGGACGGTGGGACAGACGAACAGACGCCTACTGCAGCAGCTCTCCTATTGATGGTGTTGCGTCAAGGTAAATGAGATCCCATCAACTCGGAGGTTGTTTGAAATGTTTGTTTCAACACCCCCTGTAACATGGTTGTCATTGTCTCCGCATTAAAGCATTCATCCGGTGTAACAGATGAAGTACCACGACGCCTTTGATATAGCCCAGTGGAGAATGTATTGATTCGGGTTTTGAAGTGGATGGGATTGTCTCGTCGTAAAAGCGTGGGAGCAACCAAAAACGGTATTTGCCCTTTTCTAAATGTTAAATGAGTGATATTTGATTTCATTGCCCCACGGTATTGTGTATTGTCTAAACTGGATTGAGTAAATCCATGTTTAGAGGATTAGAGGGTTTGAGCCCTGTGACCAAAAGGCCTCTTTTTAGGAATGGAAATCTCACTGGATAAAAAAAAATGGAACAGATTAAAGGAGGGTCTTTCTATACAAAGGGGCATAACCATTGACATTTTCAAACTTGTATTTCACTTAAAGGACCAACCCAAGTAATCCAGCTGATCCAAACCTAAATCCGTATTGCTCAGTAAAGTCAGTGAGGATAACGTATTACTCTGCTGTCCTGACATTCCCTTCTTCTTCTTATGAAAATCACATGAATTATGCACTGGCCTAGTATGACAGTATTCATAAGCAGAAAATAATGTTTGTCTTTGTTAATATGTAAAATAGAATGGAAGTGTAGATAAAGCTAGATAAAGCTATTAATCCAGATACGTAAAGAAATAATATAACCAAAGCATATCTTTGTTTGACACTGACAGGGCTTTTAATAGAAAATGAATGTGTACTCTAACATGAAAAAAATATTACAGACTCCAGACCATCTAACGAGTGCAATGGAAATCATGTCTCAAAAATATCTAACATTATGTGATAGTTCCCAAAACCTRCGTCAGGTTGCGGCAAATGTTCTCCTTACACAAAAACTGTCCAGTTGTGTTGATGATTATAGAATATTTGTATAAAACCTTCGACTGATATGTTTTCAGAACACATTTTGTCTGTTCTTTACCTGGAAACCTAATGAGAACGTTTGGGGAATGTTCTGTGGTGGTTYTTATCCTTGGAGACCATTCCAAGGATATTTAAATTAACTTTTTTTTGTTATATCCTTGGAATGTTCCCCTAACATTCACTGAAACGTTGTGCACAACATCTGTAACCACCACCACAGAACATTCCCCAAACGTTCTCATTTTCGTGAAATCAACTATCACTCAATATGATACTGTGAGGTTAAAGTGCGGACTGTCAGCTTTAATTGAAGTGTATTTTCAACTATATCGGGTGAACCGTTTAGAAATTACAATACTTTTTGTACGTAGTCCCCCATTTTAGGAGACCAACTGTATTGGGACAAATTCACTTAGAGGTACCAGTCAAAAGTTTGGACACACCTACTCATTCAAGGGTTTTTCTTTATTTTTACTGTTTTCTKRATTGTAGAATAATAGTGAATACATAAAAACTATGAAATAACACACATGGAATCATGTAGTAACCAAAAAAGTGTTAAACAAATCAAAATACATTTAATATTTGAGATTCTTCAAAGTAGCCACCCTTTGCCTTGATGACAGCTTTGCACGGTCTTGGCATTCTCTCAACCAGCTTCATGAGGTAGTCACCTGGAAAGCATTTCAATTAACAGGTGTGCCTTGTTAAAAGTTAATTTATTTCCTTCTTAATGCGTTTGAGCCAATCAGTTGTGTTGTGACAAGGTAGGGGGGTATACAGAAGATAGCCCTATTTGGTAAAAGACGAGGTCCATATTATGGCAAGAACAGCTCAGATAAGCAATGAGAAATGACAGTCCATCTTTACTTTAAGACATGAAGGTCAGTTAATACGGAAAATGTCAAGAACTTTGAACGTTTCTTCAAGTGCAGTCGCAAAAACCATCAAGCACTATGATGAAACTGGCTCTCATGAGAACCGCCACAGGAATGGAAGACCCAAAGTTACCTCTGCTGCAGAGGATAAGTTTATTAGAGTTACCAGCCTCAGAAATTGCACCCAAATAAATGCTTCACAGAGTCCAAGTAGCAGACACATCTCAACATCAACTGTTCAGAGGAGACTGCATGAATCAGGCCTTCATGGTCGAATTGCTGCAAAGAAACCAGACCTTAAGGACACCAATAAGAAGAAGAGACTTGCTTGGGCCAAAAAACACGAGCAATGGACAATAGACCAGTGGGAATTTGTTCTTTGGTCTGGAGTCCAAATTTGAGATTTTTGGTTCCAACCGCTGTGTCTTTGTGAGACGCGGTGTGGGTGAACGGATGATCTCTGCATGTGTATTTCCCACCGTAAAGCATGGAGGAGGAGGAGTTGTTATGGTGTGGGGGTGCTTTGCTGGTGACACTGTCTGTGATTTATTTAGAATTCAAGGCACACTTAACCAGCATGGCTACCACAGAATTCTGCAGCGTTACGCCATCCCATCTGGTTTAGGCTGAGTGGGACAATCATTTGTTTTTCAACAGGACAACGACCCAACACACGTCCAGGCTATTTGACCAAGAAGGAGAGTGATGGAGTGCTGCATCAGATGACCTGGCCTCCACAATCCCCCGACCTCAACAAAATTGAGATGGTTTGGGATGAGTCAGACCGCCGAGTGAAAGAAAAGCAGCCAACAAGTGCTCAGCATATGTGGGAAATCCTTCAAGACTGTTGGAATAGCATTCCAGGTGAAGCTGGTGGAAAGAATGCCAAGAGTGTGCAAAGCTGTCATCAAGGCAAAGGGTGGCTATTTGAAGATATACAAATCAAAATAGATTTTATATTTGAGTAACACTTTTTGGTTACAACTTGATTCCATGTTATGTGTTATTTCATAGTTTTGATGTCTCCCCTGTTATTCTACAATGTAGAAAATAGTAAAAATAAAGAAAAACCCTTAAATGAGTAGGTGTTCTAAAACTTTTGACCGGTAGTGTATATATATATATTTATACCTAAAGGGGTCCTAAAATTCAAAATCAAATAGATAAATGATCCATAGTATGACCATCTTAAAATAATTCCCTGTGTTAGCTTATCACCCCCCTCCCCTAACCTCTTAGACTCTAAATAATAATAATACTTTTTTATTATTATTTTTACTTATTATTCGTATTACCTTATCTCCCCAATTTTGATCTCGTCTCATCGCTGCAACTCCCCAAGGTCGAGTCATGCGTCCTCTGAAACATGACCCACCAAACCGCATTTCTTAACACCCGCCCGCTTAACCCGGAAGCCAGCTGGTCAACTAACGACTGAGGTCAGCCTGCAGGTGCCCGGCCCGCCACAAGGAGTCGTTAGAGTGCGATGAGCCAAGTGAAGTCCCCCCCTCGGCCAAACCCTCCCTTAACCTGGATGACTCTGGGCCAATTGTGCGCCGCCCTATGGGACTACCAATCACGTCCGGTTGTGATACAGCCCGGGATCCAACCCGGGTCTGTAGTGACGCATCTAGCACTACGATGCAGTGCCTTAGACCGCTGCACCACTCGGGAGGCCTCTAAAGAATTATTAATGAGATACATAGATGTGTGAGACACAGACAGGCTAACATAGGTACTCTAAAAGCTATAAGTAAAAAGTGAGACAAGTGTCTTCATTGAACGTTCTGGACTTCATCTACAGAGTGCACAATGAAACAGTAACAAGAAACAGACAGAAGAAGGAATCTCTGACTGAAAGATTTATGCAGCAACTAATGGAACTTTTACCATGGAACTTTTACCAAAGAATTGAAATGAGCCAACTAACTCTGGGGTAGTTAGATGAGGTGCAAGGGATGATTTACATAAACACTAGGTATTACAATGAGTGGGGCTGGGTTCAAACACAGAACCAAAGCAGTTTATTTCGTGGGAGTTCCATTTGAATTCATTTGAATAGGCTGTCTGAAGCGATAGACTCTATGAACAACAGTATCCCTGTTCAGATTCGCCCTCACATTTCACTCTCTTTAAGTTTATGAAAGTTTCTAAACTAAATTAGTCAAGGAATTTATTCACTGAGGAGAATATCCAGCATCCATTCCTACTAAAAAACAAGAGATGCTACATGGTTCTGTTTCAAGGAAGACCTGTCATGCAAAATGCAAACCCAAGAAGACAACACGAAATATGATACAATCACACCATGGGTTTATCCCTACTGTTTAACATGTAGCCAATACAATCCATCATTGATATAGAAGATACAGCAGTCAAAAGCGTTCCAGAGACTTGCCTTCTACAGTGCACTGTCCTTAGTGCATTGTCCTTATTTCAATTCTTCTCCTTAGCAGCTTCCTGGATTATACTTTACATGCATTTAAATGGCTTATCTCTATGCTAAGCATCAAACAGTGGAGGTGTCCGTTTTTTTCATCATCTTTCATCAACCCTGAGTGAATCAGCGGGGGGTCAAACTCACTCTATTATTTAGTGCAAATTATTTTTTTCCCTCTAAATTTACAGTAAAGGCTTTTGAAGGCTTCAGCACAGCATGAGTCGAAGGCTCAGAGGAGAGGAGTGGAGAGCTGAGCGTGGGCTAACTCAGTCAGACTTCACTCAGTAAGGAACAGTGGGGCCCCATGGTGGCTCCCTCGGCCTGGCCGTTGGGATAAACACACCACCTACACTAGAAGCCTTGCAAAAGACACATGGCTTTTCAAACAGCTGTGACATGCTGCCTCTACCCCCATGACTCTGGAATGAACAAGGTTTATTTGTGGCTTAAATGGAGAGGGGAAAACAGTCAGAAACGGCCTGACGTCTGTGCTTTCAGCTCTCTGGGTCTGGAGCTCCTCTGGACTGCAGCGGGGAGCAGGATCTGGGGCTAGGCTCCCTGTGGGGGCAGCGCTCCATGTCTGGAAATAGTGCCAGCCTCAGATTGATACACTTACAAGGAACAAGCAGAATAGTTACTTTGACAGTGGAGGCAGACCATACATAATTAAAATTGGCTAAGTGCCTGGGCGCACTGCCTTGGTCATTTTTACCTTCCAGTTGCTCCCTCTCTCTATTCGCCGTGGAGCAAAGGGGGGYAAATATGGCGTATGCTATGGCTAAACATCACGCATCCCCTGATAACTCAGCGGAGAATTTCCTGTCCTGCATGGTTCAGAGACTTACAGGGTCTATATTTGACTTGTCCAGGCTTGCGATGTACTCTATTTGACAGAGACATATGCATCTCTGGGAGGAAGGGGTTAAACGGAATGTATAGCTGGCAGAAGGATTTTGTGAAAGGTAACAATTGAGGGGGGAAATGCTTGCTAGTGCAGGTTCCTTTACATTAATTGACACCCTTGTAAAGGTGTAAAATCTCCAAAGACAAGTGTGAAATACAGTACCCAAGAAAGTTGAGGCAGTGTATGTAGGAAGTGTTTCAGATCATTCCCCTGACTGTGTCGTTGAAAGAGGGTAATGATGTTGTATACACTGATCAAGAGGCGAGAAGGAAGACTGAGCCTTCACATGTTGGGGGTTTAGATCATAGAAATCTGAAAGCAGCAGGCTGCATTTAAATGTGGTATACGCCTAGAAAGAAGCAAGTCATTAATTAGCTAGCTTGGGTGAGGCCTGTGAAACCATGGGACCTTCTGACTCCCTGCCAGTGCAGTCGTTTATGCAGTCCACAATCCTCTCACCTGTGCACGCATACTGGCACCTCATTCATGTCCAAGAGAGTTAAAGAAACTGGATTAATTATTTAGGCCTAGGAAATGTCATTATAGATTTACAGTATAGTGAATGCTTCACCTGTGATACTGTGAACACTTACCAAAGATCTCTCAAACATATTCTCTTACATCACCATGATGCACCTGGTCATGATATTGTGATTTTAGTTACCATAAATCATGGAGGGTACACATTGATGTTCTCTTCAGTAAAGTCCTGTACAAGTACTGTTAGACTCATTGTGCACTGCGAACACCCACTGCAAAGGAATCTATCTAGCGATACAGTGCAGTCTACTCATTCAAAGGGCTTTTTAAGATGAAACATTAATGTGCACTCTCTCTCATCTCATGTAATTCTTCTACTCCCACAGACGTTGTAGACAAATACCAGACCTGAAGCYTATACCGTTAGCTACTACTAGGGGTCAGGGGACAAAAGGCAAGCAAAGCTTGAGTTAGAAAGATCCACATGCATATTTATATCCATTTCCAGAGCTTCTWTACATCACTCTACATTGGCATGGACTGTGGTTCTGTCTGTCTCTGACTGCAGGCGGTTAGTTCCCATCGGGGCGCCCACCAGGATGCATCTGTCTGTGAGAAGCAGCAGCAGCAGTCGGGGAGTGTGTGGTTCTCTGTGGCCCTTCCATGAGAGAGCCCAGCCCAGCAGGCCTCCCACGCAGACGCTCAGCGCACATACAAAAGGGACATCCTCCTACGCTTTGTTGGCCAAGTGATTCCCAGCTCACGAAGCAGTGGAGAGAAAAATAAATAAATTGAGTGCCGCATGATGACAGGGAGGGGGTGGTGATTTTGAAAAATACCTGACTCATTTTCTCTACTACTTTTTTATGTTTTTGCACAACGTCTCTCTGGAAGTTGGAAGCAATGTTGTTGAAGATCCAAGGGTCACTCGTATACTCCCACGACTTTAGGTCCGCAAAAGTGATATGTAGTTTTCTAATAAATGCCTATACGTTGTTGGTAAAGGAAGATTCTCAATCAACTTAGTTGAAAGGCCTTTCTTGCCTGTGGAGGAAAAGGTCTCTGACCCTGTGCCCTGGGAGCACTTACTTCTCAGCAGCTAAGACAGGTTCAAAGTGGATTAATGCACAAGTTACACACACACACATGCACGCACACACAAACCCTTCTTGTTGTGGTTTGATAATCCTCTAAAAAGGTGATCCAACTGTGCTGAAAGTTTAATCAGGATTGGATGTGTCCATTAACCACAATCTCTAAATTCCGCATGAGCATTAGCTTGCCTTGATAATCACTATTCATTAAGACATGAATTCATTTATGAAGTCCTGTTGGGCTGTAACTTTTCAGAATAATTACATTCTTCCTTCATTTAAAAATTCCAGTTTGAAATGTTAATATTTCAAAGATGTTCAGTCTAAGCTGTAATAATTACTTTTTGTCACAATTTGCTGCTCGGTTGAGTTGTTGGGAGCAAAATATCTGACTAAAGTGTATTAAAATTAATGGACTGTGCTTTCTGTTACATAATGAGGGTACTAAAACACAATTGTTATATTTAATATACCCATTTATAAACTGTTGGTTTAATTTTCTATAATTCCTTGTAATTGACAAGCCTTACCATRGGATTTGAAATGGAGTTTCAATTTCTGTCTGGGTTTCTTCTATGTAACAGATGCTCGAGGGTAGACTGACACACTCGAAGAAGATTGCTCTCTAATTTAACACTTTCCTTTAAATCAAGACAAAAATAACCTTGAGCCATTTAGATCTGTAGAAAAGGGAATTGAAACGTCTGCACTTGACTGTTAGCACATAGAAGTTATGAAGGTGCCTTAAAAGGATACTTTGGGATTTGGGGAATTATTTTTCCTACTTACCCAGAGTCAGACGAACTCATGGATACCAGTTATATGTCTCTGAGTGCAGTTTTAAGGAAGTTGAAGATAGCATATCATTAGCTTAGCCCAATTGCTGGAACTCTCCAGGAACTACTAGCCAGCTCCTCTCAAAAGCAGGGACATAGATCTTGTAGCTACTCCAAAGCTGGGTGGTTGGTAATTTCTAGTCTTACAAAGTTATACATAGTAATTGATATTTAATAAATGTGTTAATTTGACTGATAATCGTAAGGAACAAGATTCTATCCACTTCCTCATATTCTGTCCCATTGTCGCATAAAGAGGTATAGAGACCAGTGGAGGCTGCTGAGGGGAGGGCGACTCATAATAATGTCTGGAACGGAGTCAATGGAATGGAATGGTATCAACCACATGGGAACCATGTGTTTGATGTGTATGGGCAGCATCATTGAGACAGATATAATGTGGCGATCTCTATTTCTTCATGCAACAACTTGACAGAATATGAAGAAGTGGATAGAATCTTGTTTCTGACGATTATTAGTCAAATTAACACATATATTAAATATTGATTACTATGTATAACTTTGTAAGATTATAAATGACCAACCGCCCAGCTTTTTAGTAGTTAGAAAGTCTATTTCCCTGCTTTGAGAGGAGCTGGCCAGTAGTTCCTGGAGAATTCCAGCAATTCCGCTCTGCTAACAATATGCTACCTCCAATTCCCAAAATCCCGAAGAGTCCCTTTAAGCTTTCAGGATAGGAAGATAGTCCCTCACATCAGATCTGAGCTGTGAAATCCTCCTGTCCTGGTACATGGTCCTCAGGACAAACAGCAGTCAGTACAATGGCCTCTTCTCTCCTGAACTGAACCCTCATCATCTCCCTCCTTCACCGCCAGAGAGTCTTTGCATTTCATCCAGAGCCACGCTGACTAACACTCCAACTCAAAACCACCACACACACTTCCATTCCCATCTGAAATTGAAATTCCAGAGTTGTATCAATGAGATTCTGTCTGAGGCTTGATATCTAAGAGAGATGTGAAGTGACATGAATGCTTCCTTTTCGCATTCTCAGCAGAGGTCTCGCAAGGATGGATGAGCTATTTCCCACCTCAGTCCTTCACAACTTAACACATCTTCAAACCGCTGTGTTCCCGTATACGCAGCTTTAATAGGTGATGCTTTATGCAGGTAAAAGTTCCTGGGCTCCTCCTGGCGTTTTGTATTCATGTGCCATGTCAACATGAAGCGTGATATTAAATCTCTAAATTGCATTGATCCCATCTTCTGCAGTCTGTTGATGTGCTTTCAAGGGTCGTTTGCTTGGATCAGAGTAAAACGGTTGTGCAAAAGCTCTATCTTACAGTCTAGTGGTGATGTTCCTGATGGATAAGGAAACTCACTGATGATTTGACATAGAAACAATGTTTTTAATCTACCTGCTGTGAAATCATATGATATTAATAGCTTCACAGCTGCTCAAGCCTGAGGGTGCTATGTGTCCGTGTCGAATGTTGCAGACAACATTAGGTCATGTGTCTACAGTTGTAATCAACTTTTCTTACCACAACTTACTGTTTTCTCTTTTCTTTACAATACTTCTGAGACTTACTGTTCTCTCTTTTCTTTACAATACTTCTGAGACTTACTGTTCTCTCTACAACACTTCTGAAACTTGCTGTTTCCTATACAATAKTTCTGAGACTWACTGTTCTCTCTTTTCTTTACAATAATTCTGAGACTAACTGTTCTCTCTTTTCTTTACAATACTTCTGAGACCTCTGTGTTTCTTCACACCATCTGCGCTAGAGTATGTTAGAAATTAATTTGGTATACGTTAATAAACAGGGATAAAATGTCAGCAATGGATATTATGCAACATAAATAAAAACATGCTGAAGGTCGATGCAAAATTATTCATTTGAAAAGCAGATTTAAGATTGACATTAAGACAGGACTTTTTTTTTTATCAAACCAAAATGTTTTAGTAAGGCATGACCCAGAAATACATTTTAGTGWGCTGAACCGTACTTAAAATACTACCCAGTTAAATGCAATATTTACAACAAAGCTCTCAAAGGGCAGAGTGATTGGACTGTAGTGAATGTGTCATGGCATAACCGTATATATTCATAGTATACTATTCTGAGTCACAGCCACCAAAAAAATTATATTGATAAATATGTAGTAACCAAAAATACATGGTCAGGGGTTAAAATAGCATGTTAGTAAAACGTCTACATTCTCAATTACGTAAAGATATGCATGCTTAAGATGTACTTTATACTGTGCACTTTACCATATACAGTGCACAAAACGGAGTGAAAGAGTCCAGAATGTTGACTTTGACAGTCACTTTATGTTCATAGTTTCAGTACTTTTAGTACTTTAAGAATGATTAAAAATCCAACCGTCACTCCTGCAGTTTGTGGAGGTATCAAGCCTCGTCCATTTCAAGGTAGGCTGGGAAACCGCTTCCAGGGGTTCTGCTGACAGAGCACTCCAGTTAAGTTTAAGGCTTGGTCCATCGTTTCCTCACAAAAGCCTGCGGCACTGCCTGCCTTTATATACAGTCTGCTTTTCATGATCTCCTGTTTAGGAGAAATAATTCCCATTCCTAAAAGAGAATGACAATTTAATTCACCATGTCCATTATTTACTAAGACTCCCATTACTTTTAATCTGTCAACTAACTGGCTCATCTTTGTTTTAGAACAAGATACGTTTCTTTACATATGTGTGGTCATAGAGTTCCCTGCACATTCCTACTTCAGTCAATATAAACTGTACACACTGGGTTCCCCTCAATATGAAGACTCAGACTTTCCATTCAAAATGTGGCTGCCATGTTTTGACAGCCATCTTTTATGGCTTAAGGGAAATTTGACAATTTATATTCCCCAAAAGATTGAATCTATGCTGCTCTAAATTCAACGATGGATGAACTCCCAGTGACTGTTAATAGGCTCCAGGAGATCTCTTTTCACTTTCAGCTCGCTGCAATAGTGAAGCTAACGTGTCCTAAAATGACTTCCTCATGAAGTCCTTAGCCTAAAGCTTCCAATATGATGCCACATGTCTAGCCCGTGTGGCTCAGTTGGTAGAGCATGGTGCTTGCAACACCAGGGTTGTGGGTTTGATTCCCATGGGGGACCAGTAAGTTCTTTCAATAACAGAATCAGTGTCTACAGTTCTTTAATATCTTTCTTTCCTTAGTATTTAAAAAAGGGGGTTACAGGATAAAACCAACACAGAACAAAACACAAGGACAGGCCCTGGGCACACTCACTCCACATACACACTAGTCCATTGTTGTTTAGCATGGTGGTTTGTCGCATCGTAGTTGGCATCATGGGGTTCCGATGCGGTAGTCTAGCAGGCTACGTCTGGAGAGAGTGGAGAAAGCTTCATCAGTACCCTTGGTGTTGTACCCCAAAAAAACCAAGTGGATTGAGTTACAGGGCAGCTTAAACTTCTTGGTCAAACTATCCGGGAAACCAACTGGTACAACAAACCCCATTTATTTGTCTTCACGTTGTTCAACTTTCATCGAGTACCGGACTGTTTTGCAACAATAACTGAGAGGAACACAAGCAATCTTTAGCACTGGTACAATTTGGTTACTGATCCGAACGCACGTCGTATGTTCCAACTCTCTCGTCTCAGTACCGTCACTATACTGGGCCACTGGTACATGGCCACGTGGTTAAAGGAAAACAACCCTTCAACCACTCTCAGCTGTGTTCAACACCTTTCCAACATGCTTAGATCTACCCGTCAACATACTGGGGAACTCAGCCCTGGTTACACAAAGGAGCCCACACAACATATCAGGGTACCTAAATGGTTGGTAGATTGCAGCCAACTCTTACGTAGTCGGAGTACCGCGAGTCTACACGATAGCCTGGAGGTGACATTTCAACGGTCAACTGTAGTAGCAACGAACCAGCCGTGTAGGCTACGCGCTCACAGCGTTGTACCAGTCGATAGACTTCTTCCATCAAGTACCAATATAAGGCTATAAGGTCAATCTGATAAACTGTGGAGAACACACTGGATAACACTCAGCGTACACTCTCACACTCACGTTGTTCCACACTCTTCATCTACAGTACCGGTCAGAACATACTGGGAACCGACTGGTACACACTTCTCACATCGTTTCCACTCTTCCTCAGTACCGTCAACATACTGGGAACCACTGGTGAGTAGAACTAAAACCAACACAATTCACCGGCTTGCATCTCCATGCTGTCCATCCTTCATCCAGTACCCTTCTACTTTCAGCGTCAAATATCTAGGGATCCATCTGGTACAACGTGTGGATCACACTCTCTCAACAGTCGTTCTCCGCACTCCTTATCAGTGAACCTCGGTCAACAATGAGCCAGGTCGCTGGGAAAACCGGTCATGGGTACAGTTGACACTTCGTCACCGACTGGTTCCAGGTCTCTTCATACCCAGGTTCGACCCGCCTTTGAACCTGCTGATAACTGTCAGGCGGATTACTGGGACCATGAGTAAACACGACCAACACACTCTCACGTAGTATATTACGAGAAGGCTCTCTACATCAGATAAACGAGTCAACTATACTGAGGACACCACTGGTGAACGAAGGACACCTCGCTCCAGCCTTGGACGTAGTGATTCCCCATGTCTCTTCTTTATTTCATTTATCGCTAGCAGCCTTTAAAATACCCCGCACTAGTCAACATACTGGGAACCACTCACTAGTACCGTCACTTCCTCCTCATACGTGCGTGTGTCCATTCTTTCTGCTGAGTTTGACCGCGCAGGTGTCAATATATACGCACACGCTGGGGAAGCGGGTTCTACCATCTGGCGATGAGCCCAACAATTCTCAACGTCGTTGTCCAACAAAACCACTCTTCATCAGTACCAAATGTCAAACTTTAAGGTGCTCGCTCATCGGAGTGAACAATGGTATGCGTAGTCACTCTCCGTGTTTCCCAGCTCGTTCATGCAGTACCGGCTTCGTCAACATAGTGGTAACCACTTGGAGGTTAGATGGTACAGGCGAGGCAGCTTCACGTCTGTGGTACCCCAGCGCTCTTCACATTCCCAGCAGAGGTCATTCTTCGGTAAACGCTTCATCACCGAGCAGGGTCACACTCAGGTATTTCCATTCCGGTCCACCTCTTTGTGTCCACGACCGCGCAACCTAACTCATATGGAGACCGACCAAATTTAATCAACTTGGATACTTGTGCTGATATATTCACAATGCCTGTGGCACCTTGTCCTTCCGATACAATCCCGTTGCTGGGCGTGGTGGACTCTTGCTGAAGTCATAGGATGCATCAGAGAGTCGTCGCTAGCCGATTTTGAATGCAGGTGTTAGAAGAAACGGACTCCGTTGCACAGAGAAGCTCCGCTTCAAAGATATATCTTTTTTTTTATTTTTTTCTAACTTACAGCGCTGGTAGAAGCGCGCGAGGGGTTGCGTTTGGCTCAGGTCCCTTACTAAGATACTCATTTGCACAAGAGAGACAAAACTTCAAGGAGGTTAACCAATTCAAAGTAAAAGGAAGTTACTTAATTAGTAAATACAAAAATAACCAAAACCACAGCACATGATAGGATAGGAATAAATATTTAAAGCACTTCAAGGTTAATACTTTCAAATAAAGCAAATAATATGTAAAAGAGAAAATAATTACTAAATAGAAGCCGCAGGCACACGTGACATATGCACCCATTACTGTAAAGACACATGCCATATGCACCCATTACTGTAAAAGACGTGCATAATGCACACATTATGAAATACATACATCACTGGTAAAGACACGCCATAATCCCATTACTGTTAAAATGTAGTAAAAGACACATGCCATTATGCACCCATATACTGTAAAAGACGTGCCATTGCAACCCATTACGTGTAAAAGACACGATGCCCATATTTTATTTTATTTATTTTTTTATTTTTTTTATCGTTATTTTACCAGGTAAGTTGACTGAGAACACGTTCTCATTTGCAGCAACGACCTGGGGAATAGTTACAGGGGGGAGGAGGGGATGAATGAGCCAATTGTAAACAACTGGGGATTATTAGGTGACCATGATTGTTTTGAAGGCGCACGATTGGGGATTTTTATCACGCCATAGCCTTGCGAGAATAAGGCGGTGGGAGCGGGAAGAAAGTTGCCAAGGTGGACGAACTTGAGTGGGAGGGGAGGGGGAGGCAGGTACAGTATTGTTTGTAGATTGTAACGCGGGAGTGTAATTAGTGAAGAGGGGAGGGGCCAGGTGAGGGGGCGGGGGCCAGCCCAGGGTGTTAACACCGCTACATCTTACGATAAAGTGCCGATGGGAAGTCGTTTAATGACCTCGCAGAGAGTCAGGACACCCGTTTAGACATACCATGACCCTCGAAAGCATCGGAGCATCCCCCTACTACACAGGGCAGTGTCCCCAAATCAATGCCACTGGCGGCACTCGGACATTATGTGTTTTTTTAGACCAGAGGAAAGAGTGCCTCCTACTGGCCCTCCAACACCACTTCCAGCAGCATCTGGTCTCCCATCCAGGGACTGACCAGGACCAACCCTGCTTAGCTTCAGAAGCAAGCCAGCAGTGGTATGCAGGGTGGTATGCTGCTGGCCATATGCACCCATTACTGTAAAAGACACGTGCCAGATGCACCCATTACTGTAAAAGACATGGGACATATGCACACATTACTGTAAAAGACACTGCCATATGCACCCATTACTGTAAAGACACGTGCCATATGCACCCATTACTGTAAAAGACACATGACATATGCACCCATTACTGTAAAAGACACGTGCCATATTCACCCATTACTGTAAAAGACACATGACATATGCACCCATTACTGTAAAAGACACTGCCATATGCACCCATTACTGTAAAATACACGTGTCATATGCACCCATTACTGTAAAAGGCACCGCATGGTCAATCCAACGTCTGCATTGGGCGTGCAGCATTTACCGTGATATGGCCTCCGCTGAAGTACTTATTGTGCTTCGCGGAGCAGCACAGAGCTGTTATGAAGGAAGTTTGTGTTTCTACAGAACCTCCCGCCAGCACCTACCGTCAACCAATCAATCATGTCAATGCAAATTTGGGAGGCGCACAGCGATGTGGTACGATTTGAGCTCGATTTGGCCTCTGCATTTAGCAATTGCGTCACACCCTCCATACGGAGCCTCCAACCACACCTTTGGATCAAGCATACATTTAAGTCACTCTGGATAAGCGCATCTGCTAAATGACTAAAATGTTAGTGTTATATCGCATTTCATACATATATTGTGGAGTTGGGAAACTATTGCCCTAAAATCACAATATCACAAGTTCCAAGATGTACCCAACATCTGAAACAAATAACAACCTTATCTTGAAGTATCTCACTCGACCATTCTCCACAAACTCAAAAAATGGAACATGACTTCGAGGACATGCACAGTGTTCCTTCACATTCCACATCTTCGCTTCCAACTTTTTACCTTGTTTCTAAAAAGGTCCTGCTTTTGAACATATCCAAATATAGCCATTGATTGGCTTCTAGCAATCTACCAGCTCCACTAGTATGAGTGCCCATGGGCAGGCAGGCAGGCAGGCAATAGATTAATGACACTGAAGAGATTTGCACTAATTAGATGCATGTATCTGTGGGCTCGGAGTCATCAGCTGAACTTGTTAACTAGCCTTGAGGAAACCTATTTAAATCCACTCTTTTCATAAGAGCTATTCAATGCTAGATAACTATTCAATGCTAGGGAACTATTCAATGCTAGATAACTATTCAATGCTAGGGAACTATTCAATGCTAGATAACTATTCATCTAAGGGAACTATTCAATGTTAGAGAACATGCAATGCTAGGGAACTATTCAATGCTAGATAACTATTCAATGCTAGGGAACTATTCAATGCTAGATAACTATTCAATGCTAGATAACTATTCAATGCTAGATAACTATTCAATGCCAGATAACTATTCATGCCAGAGAACATTCAATGCCAGAGAACATTCAATGCTAGAGACAACTAGTTCAGTTGTATGTGTCTGCTGTGTTACTATTATGTAGTGCCCCTCTCTCCTGTAACTGGATTATAATCTGTGCTTTCCCTGCATTTCATTTGCAAAGTAATGTGCCCCGGTGCTTTGACACAAATCGGCTTTGTGTGGTATCTAAGGGATGAATTCCACTCTGGCCTCCAACAAACATTTGCATTATGAGACAATGGCACTGATTAGCATTAGCAAGCAAAGTTGAAGGCTAAAAGAGCACGATACTATATATTTTAAAGCAGTTTAGATTATTGAAATGACATTTGGGGACATATCTATGTCTAGTCATTTGCATTTTGAAACGATCCTATGCAAATGATCAGAGAGTGATTTAAATGGAGAATTATGGTCTCATAGAAGACATGGAACCTTCATATAAACGTAGCCTTTTCCTGCAGTCAAATTACTTAGTGGCCTCATGGGTGAAATGCAATTTAAAAAATATGTATAATTTCATAATTAATAAACATGATTTTTAAAAAGCCGTTGAAAATCCGGTGTTTCTATGTCAAACAGTGTTGTTATATTTCAGTCTTCTGTGATGCATATAAAGTGTAATGTTGGAACGCAAACTAAAAATGTATTACATTTCAACTCTATATCTGACATGGTGTGAGGTGGGTACTTTTGTTTCAAAGTATAGTACTCTGTGGCCCTGATTTAACCCAAAAGGTTAAGACATTTGGAAATGTTGTGAATACTTAACCAACTMAACATCTTAGTGCATTGTATTCATGATGATGTTGAGGAGGATGGGTGATGATGATGGATATTCACCATGGAGACTTAGAACACAACATTCACGTCACTCCCGAGTGGCGTAGTAGTCTAAGACACTACATCCCAGTGCAAGAGGTGTCACTGCAGTACCTGGTTCGAATCCAGGCTGTGATTGGGAGTCCTTTAGGGCGGCGCGCAATCGGCCCAGCGTCGCCGGGGTAGGCCGGCATTTAAAATAAGAATTTGTCCTGGTTAAATAAATAAAAAATAGCCCAACAAGTCAACAGTTAGATTAGCGAATATTTTAACACATCCACAGCTGCCATGTTACAACCCAGCCCACTGTCTAGTAAGGAGGTTGGATTGGGGGATCAGGAGTCCAAACAGCTGACACTTAACGCATCTCCCATCGATGATAATCCTTACCACTTCTTGCCTGCTCCTTGTAACTCATTGTCTGCAGCTATTGTGAAACGCCACTTTAATGTGTCTTTCAAATGCCCTCTCCCTCTTTCTTGCACTCTCTCTCTCTCATTCTCCACAGCTGGCTTTGTTCATTTCATGGCCTGTGGCAAATGCCAATTTTCCTGAGAGACTTAATCTACCATTCTGAATGATGAATACTTGAATGCTGAAGTAAAAGCACAAAGCTGCTTACAAGGCAATGGTATATAGGGTCTGCCCCTTTAAGGGAGTGTTTTCCTGACTGCTTTACCATAGGGTGCTCCGATATAGATAGAGAAACATAGACAGAGCTTGGCCCCTGTCCAGTACACAAAACACACACACACAATGTGCATGCATACACGCACGCACACACACACACGACAACCTATTCTTTGCCTTTTATTGCCAGTTGTATGATGATTTGAAAACACATGCTTCTTGGCTATGTGTGGTACTGTATGTGAGGCAGAAGAGTTTCCAGTGCTCTGAATGGATTAGGCCTCACATATGTGCACGGTGGAGCCCCAGAGATAGAGGAGGCAGCATGGAGCCAATCCCGCTGAGAGCAGCTCCACTCCTGTCTAAGGCCCGCGGCTCTCATGTGTGAAAAATACAGCGTATGGAGGCAGTCGAGTGAAAAGCCTACCAGGTGCTTAAGAAAAAATGACACAAATCTCTGTTTCCGTCCCAGACATATGGAACTGAACCAGGATACTTACAGGGATTCGTTTTTGATATGACGTCACATCAAACTTTTTTTGTAAGAAATATAAACAAAAAATACTGGAGTTTGTTGTTATGCATTTAATTGAATCATATCGAGCCAGTGCAGTACATTACTATTCTGCAGACTCAAGGGTTTCAGATCACATCTCCAAGTACCCAAGCAGTGCTGTGAGTTCTGCAGACTGAATCAGGTTGAAACGAGACATATGCAAAGTATGTATTGATCCATGTATACCTGTGATACTGCTCCTATAACATAGACGTTGGCTGTGTTTTCTTCGGAGCTGCTACTGTAATTGGTAAGTGCATTAGTACAATTGTACATATCTACGGCTAATATATGCACTTTGAGAAAGCTGCATAACAGAGGGCTTTAGCATCTAAATGAACTGTAAGACCATACACACTGCAGTGTTGATTGTGTTCTTTCATAATGGAAAAGCATTTTGGTGTAGGTTACAGGTGCTTTGCCCGTAGTGGCACAAGCTTGGATACTGGATACTGGACAGGGGACACACCACTGCAATATGACCTCACTAGCCAGACACATATCACTGTCCAGGGACAGAGCAAATCTCAGTCCTTTCTCTAATGTTTCTGAGACAGAATGTTCGAATGAGACCATTCATATGATTCAGGTCTGTCTGTGTGCAGCTTGGAAGAGTTCAGTCGGACAACAGTGACACTGTGACCTCAGCACTGTTAGCGGGAGATGAATGTGTCCAATAGTTACCGTCCGAAAGTAGGGCCAGACCTGCCTGTACTTCTCAATAAAGAGGGATGGCTGAATGTGTGTGGCCTTTCATTGAATATTTCATTGAGGTCAAGGGCAAACCGCAGTCATTCCTGAATACATTGAGCAACAGGAGAAGGCACTGAGGCTGCAGACTGGACAGTTGATCAGCTTTGTTCTGTGACTACAAATTAAGTTATCTAGATGCACAATTTTAAATTGAAATCTAAAGTTATCTGAATGCGAGACTTTACAAACTGGGATTTTTAGCGGGGATAAATCTGAAACTCAGTTCTCACACACTTAAATACATTTTCTCTGATTCAACACTCTAATATTGTTACAATGGTTCCTTTGACAATAGAAGAGCAGAGAGAACATATATGACTGTTCTAGATTTACTTCTGTGTAAATTGTATTGGATATTTTCAACTGTGAATYGATTTTATTCCTCCCAGTTAACGAGCGTTGCACCCACGTAGTGTTCCACAGCTGCCATCAGCTGTGACACTCCAAAGGAGCAGAGGGAGAGACATGTTCAAATGAATTAATGGGAAGTTCTGCATTGGAGAGAGAGAGTTTTTCATTATTTTTCTGTCACTCTGGTCACCGCAAAGTCATTCTCTATGATTAACAGCCAAATGGTAGATGTACAAAGCACCGGAACTATCCATTTCAAAGACGGTTTACATAGTGCTACCACACAATAAAACATAAGCATTCATGAATATGCAAATGAAGAAGTTCTCTGTAGGAACCACAGTAGCCCGTTTGTTGCCGGTGGTTGTTTGCCTCTAGTCTTACTGTTGACATGACAAAAAATGTTCTACTTCATATTCATCATCTCCAGCACCACCCCAACATCACCATATGTGAAAATGGTGTGTTTCTATGTTTTGTAGTAAAAAAGATAGAGAAAGATAAGGGTTTCCAGTGATATCCTCTACCAATTAGTAGGCAATCAGTAGGCAATGCCTACTCACAATTAGTCAAAATCACACGATGCACACCGATGATGTAATTGGAAACCCTTATCTTCCTCTATTTTGTTTGACTACAAAACATAGAAAAMAACCATTTCCACATATGTTGATGTTGGGGTGGTGCTGGAGACGATGAACATGAAGTAGAACATTTTGAAGTTTCCCTTTAAGTGACATCATGTACTTCTTTGGATCATCGCTGTAATGTCGGTCTATCACTTATGTAAACGGTAACACTTTAAATCAAGGTTATTTTATAAACTCTTCATAAAGTACACCTTAATATTTAGTGTTACCCTGTAAGTTAAAAAACAAAACCTTAGGTCTTGGTACGTTTTGGCACGTATTTTTTGAAAGTCAGCCTAAATTTCAAATGCACTTTTTCAATAAAATAAGCAGTGCAATGAGCAGGCTGTGTACTTGGCATCTCTTACTTATTGTTTTGCTCAGTGGGTTACTTGAGGTATTCATATTTGTATTTAGCCCCGGAGAGTACCTAGTAGGCATTGTTCAAGTGCCTTCCTTGACATTGTGTAAAGTCTGCTAATTAGGTGCAAACAGGAACTTAATTAGAAGCTACATATCTACAGATGTAACCTCATTAACGAACGAAAAGATACTACATTGCTAATGGTTATCCAAAAACTCAAAACATTTTTTAAAAACGCTGATAACATCCTTGAAACTCAACATAGATTCTAATCTAACCACTCAACATAGATTTTAGTCTAACCACCAGTTCCTGCGTTCCTTCCCTGCATCGATTACTTTAACTCCGAAAGAAAGGCAGTCTATTAAGCTCAGTATTGCTCCGTGCATAGATAGGTAAGTATTCATCTCCCACAGATCATTAATAAGTGGGACTCAAGTGGCAGAGCTGAAACCCTGCAGCTATGACTGTGCACACGTAGTATCTTCATCAGGTCCCCTCATCTGCATACATCAAACTGTGCAGCCAGCCATTAGGAAGTGGAGGATGAGCACATAGCAGAACCCCGATGAAGAGTATGCGATCCGAATGACCGGATGGGAAATGAATCAGTCACTCACCGGTTTGGAGAGTGCCTGTTWTTTTTCCTCCATAAACTTTTTCCCACTCTTTTGAAAACTCTCAAAGCTGTAAACTCTGGATCTGCTGTATAGGGATCCCTTGGAGAGTGCTTAAGACAGATCTTAAAAGCTAGCAAATAAAAAATGAGCTTGCACTGTCAAAAATAAGTAGATCATATTTTTCTCTGAATGGCAAAAAATCWGACTCATTATTTTCTTAGAAACAGATGGCGTGCTGCCAATTAGGCAGTGAATTTACATTATTAGTAATTGAAATTTGCTGCTGGCTCCTGCACAGGATTTTTGTTGAGCATCTTTTATTTGCCGTTCACCAAGAGAACAGCTCTTAAAACCCAGTTTCTAACCCTTTCCTCATCACCGTACACTCATTTTCTTCTAGGTCACTTTTGCAAAAAGTTGTCATTCACTGCAGCTCGACATGGGATTTGTCTATAGAAACAACTTAACCACAACTCCTGGAGCGTTCCAGCTGAAAATATTGAGATAGTTACACAAAGAAGATGGCACATCAATGCAGCCCACTCAAAATGACATGCATCCTGAAAACGTATGTTCATTAAAAATGGCTTATTTACTTCAAAGGTTGCTTTCTGTATACTTCCCAACTGTTTAATCAATAAATACGCCATGCAAGTTTTATCACACAGATGACACATTTAATTCAAAATGAATAATATAACTTGATAAATACTTAATAGGTTGGCAAAACAAGCCAAAGTTAGTTTTGGTCCATGAATGACATCAAATACACTTGATAGCACTAGTGATTTAGAACCAACTATTTTCAAGTTAGTTTGTCAATCATGACTTGCTGGCCAGTATGCATCAATTACGGACTCACTCCATTGGTGAATGAAAATAGAAGCCTTTTGACCTTCTCACAACAAGATCTTTCTATTGGTGCTTTCAAATTCAGAGGACATTTCTACTCTTTTGTGAGGGTCAGCAGGGTGAGTGGGTCTGTGAATATGAAGGTATTAAGAATGATAATTTTATGCGGAAAAACACATTTTGTCATTTTAATGTATGACCATGATGGCCTTGTCTGATTAACATTTACCTCGGGTTACAGGATGATAAGCATATATTCAAGGCTCTGTTTCACTGACTTACAAGACAACAAGCATCTCTGTGCAGTGTATGTTTTGTTATCGGATATGCATACAGACATTTAACCCAGAAAGAGTACATTCTACATTTACATTTAGGTCATTTAGCAGACGCTCTTCATTCATTCATCTCAGGTAGATAAGAGACAACCGCAAATCACAGTCATAGTAAGCACATTTTCCCTCAATAGGTGGCTATCAGCCAAGTCGGTGCTAGTAAGAAAAGTCAAGTGCGAGTGTTCTTCATTTGTTTGCCTTTGCAAACATTCACTTGGTTGTTCCAGTTTCTAGTGTATTTTGCCTACTTTCGCCCCTTTTCATCTCCTAGGTAACGCAGCTGGGTGTCTGAAAACAAACACAAAAATAAATAAGAACACAGTGCTTTTTTGACAGCTCCTCTATTTCCCGAACAAGGCCTTCACTCAGAACCACAGCAATGTACTTTATTGCCAATGTCCTCTAYGTCATAGCTGCTGCAAGTAAAATGGATTGAATATGGACCTGTGGTTGCTCATCAACTTCTGGCTATGGTCATGCTAAATACAATCTTGATCGGATTCAGATATGTTCAAGTGCCKCCACACACCGTGGCCACTAACATGAAACCTCARCGGATGTGACCAGGGAGCAAATCAGAACATAAACACACATGGCACAAGAGGCTTTACACAGGAGCAACCATAGCAACAYGGGTTACACAACAAACCTTATAAGTGTCCACTGAATCAGACAAGTACACTAGTAGGAGTCCCTTACCAAATAAATAGCCAATTTCTAAAACTAAGYACAGATGSGGTGTTTGAAGTTGACTGATAAARGTTCKGAGGTATTMAATTCCTATCAGAATATAACAGGTATGAACAGAGGAGATACRGATTGYCCTTGCCACAGAGGGGAAGAACTCCGACCTCCCACTTCTTCCCCTGACTGTTGCTGGGATGGACAACACATCAGACGACTTGACATGAAACAGAATGGAAACTGAAAACATACYAGGGGACACATACAGTATTTTGTGGGTCTTTGATTCCTGGTTGGAACCCTTGGCAGAGTTKATTTAATTTCGACCTGTAAGCATTAAATCCCTACTTTGAACCACGTGCTGCATTGAGATTAGAGGGTGCCTCGGGTTTTTCTCAAGCAAGAGACTATGAAAATATACTATGTACTTTCGCCACTGATGATTACGTTCAACAGCAGTCAAGAGAAGAGCTAAGCTGGTTTACTGACTACTGTTATGGACCTTAACATTGGATTTGGTAACAAATGTTGGGAGTTCAGGCAACTACATCATGATGAATCTGATGAATGCTCAGGTCCCTGGGGGAAAAATCCTTAATAAATGTATATGGAATTCTGTGTACTACTAAAATATATGGAATCATATAATGTACTTAAAAAAACTCTCCATGACAATGAAAACTATGATACAGAATGTGAACATACAAAAACCTTCAGCCAATGTCAATGGGAACGCTAACAACATMACTAATGTCATATTTTCTCAAAATGCCTTCTGTTTGTGTCAAATACCCATTGACTGATCATCTGTGGACAAAGGAATATTTTGAGGAAATGCAAGATTGCCCCTCAGTAAATCTTGTCATATCTGGTTTACTGGTGTATCTGTAATGTCCCCCTTGGGTTGGCATTGCATCAATCCCAATTAAAGTGAACCTCAGCAACACAGGATTGTTTGAATTGCAATACCGACTGCTATTTTACTAAAAAGCTTGGACAGAACAGCAAGCCCTTAACACAAGCACATTAGCATTTACATTAATGGTGAGAAACTTTGAATGGTTCATTCATTTATTAATTAGCTTGCCTCTTAGCCCATACTAAAGTGGTCCATAATAGATTTGGAGCATCGTCCTTGTAATATTCATAACTTGATAATGAATTTAATGTTTGTTTGACGTTATAATGTGTTTTCTTAAGACGGCTAATTAGAGTTAATGCAGTTAGGGAACAGAATGAAGTACAGAATGAAGTACAGAATGAAGTACAGAATGAAGTAGGAAGAATATAGAATGTGGCTAATCGTCCTATAAATGGGATGTTTTGTTAGGTTTCTGTAAGATGGCAAGCACAGTGCTGTCCTGTCAAACATGGATGATCCATGCCCTACTTCCTTCTTGAATGTTTCAACGGCATTTCTGCTATGACTCAGTGTGTCACACCCTGATCTGTTTCACCCGTCTTTGTGCTTATCTCCACCCCCTTCCAGGTGTCACCAATCTTCCCCATTATCCCCAGTGTATTTATACCCGTGTTCTCCGTTTGTCTGTTGCCAGTTCGTTTTGTTTCGGGAAACCTACCAGCATTTTCCCCCTTGTGCCTGTCTGTTCTAGTTCCTGTTTTCTAGTTTTTCCTGGTTTTGACCATTCTGCCTGCCCTGACCCTGAGCCAGCCTGCCGTTCTGTACCTTGCCACACCACACTGGATTATTGACCCCAGCCTGCTCTGACCCTGAGACTGCCTGCCATTCTGGACCTTTTGTACTCTATCTGGATTACTGACCTCTGCCTGCACCTGTCGTTTTGCCTGCCCCTGTACTAGTAATACACTTTTGTTACTTCGACACTGTCTGCATCTGGGTCTTACCTGAAACGTGATACAGTGTATATAAAATGAGTGTAACTTACATGCTGTACATTTCATCATGCTGTTAAAATAATTTCCACATATCAGTCATTTACTTCTTAGACATCATAGTATGACAAAAGGAACAGGGAGACAAGCAACAGTGTTACAGAATGATCAGAAGAATTTAAATATTTCCATGATCCCTCATGGCTTCCCAGATACTGCAGCCTAATAATTACATGGACACATGTTATTTTATGGTATCAGTCCCTATCCAATCATAATACTATATAGCTTCAAGTTAACATGGATGCTGTGGGTGGTGTGGTCCTGTCAATATAACTTCTCCTGAGAGATGGATGCTGGGTTTTCTGTCAAATCCCTCACTTGGTCTGACTTCCTCCACAGCCCTCATCCATCCAGGGACATTGTATCAAAGAGGATGGAGAGGTTGGTGGGATGGGGGTGGGAGGCATGAGATACTGACTAGAAGATTGCAAGTTACATTACGGAAGACTCTACCAGACTCTGTCCAGTTCCCCAAAAGGAAGACTCGTGTTTTTTTAAGTAGCCCTTCTGCTAAACAGCCCCCTTTCATGGCATCCATTTCCTAACTGAACTCACGAGCTGCACTTTGTGACACTTTCAGTTTAGATAAATTTGCCTTGCAATGACAGTTTACTGCAGTCTCCATGAAAGTGCATTGCGAAGGGAACTAAACCATCAAACTCCTCCGCAGTAACTTCAAAGGCTTCAATGTTTAAATACACCCGAGATGTGTTCCAGTGTAACTTTAAAAGCATACAGTAAGCAAACACTGCAGTGTCTAGCACAGATGTGTGGGAGATAAAGATCATCTGCAAACATCTATTATGGGGAACTCCCACTATAGCCTCTATTATCTACATTATCATTTCCCACTTTAAGGCGTCATACTTTGGTCCACAACACAGACATTGAGACAATAAAACATCATGTCTTTTCAGAGCTGTACTGAACGTTGGGATCCTAAATGGCTTTATCTTTCACATATGGTTTAGAGAAGTATGATTTGGTTAATAAAGAGAAATGTGATGTTCCATAAAAGCCTATCATGCACATGTAAAATGCATGGTATTCAAGGCATGAAGAATAACAGAGGAACCCTGACATTATAACTGGCAGTGAATGACCATGTCCCAATGAGGTTGCTACAGCGTTGCTCGTCTCCATAAACGTCTCGCGTAGAACGTATCTCCCATCACTGGCTGTATAGCTACGAAGTACAGACTGCTCAATGTGCAAAAAGTTTGAATACAGAACTATTTAGAACCCCTTGCCATTTTGAGACTTCATGACATCATCATAACATCCCAATGTCATAACACAACACTTTGTGATCACTAATTAACTGTAATGGATGTCAAGCCGAGCCGCGATTTGAGACTGATCAATAGACAACGGAGACAACTGGGGAATGATCTGAATCCTCCTAGGTTTGGAGGATGCATCATTGATTACTCTGTAGAGCATGTTGTCTCTATCATTAACACAAACTGYCACCGTACGGAAACCCACACACACAGCCAGAGCCTTAATGAAAGCGCAATAAAAAAAACATTGTTGACAAAGAAGACAGTGAGATAAAAAGGACCAAAATATCTTCAAAACAAGAAAGAAAAAAGTGTGGCAGAAAGAAAACAAAACGGTAAACAAATGCATAATCCACATTCTATCCTATTTATTCCAGACATCCAACTATCTACGCTGTCAGTGGAGGCTCTGGTACACCTCTCCTCTTAATAACATGTTACTTCAGGCTTTCAGGGGAAGCAATGGTTACGTTGACAAGTTAATGTGTCTCCAATAACTCTCTTAAATTGTCCTCTTGGATTGCAGCCCAAGAAATCTACTGAAACCCATTAATGCATGAACTAGATTAAAACTGGGCTTTAACCCTTTGGCATGGCTACGGGTTATGCAATAGCTAATRAWTCTGAGTGCCSGGGAGTTTGTATAGGAGGCCTCTATATTCTTAAAATAACACAAGGGACCATGRTCATAGGCCAAAACACAGCATGTCATRMAATATGATGTGTCTATTTCCTTGAAGAGCTGGGATRTTAAAACCAACAKGCTACACTGTAATTYTCAATAGCRGCTCAATTGTCYTGTATTACTTACTRGTATACYACAGMGTGCCACGAAAACCCTCAATATGCTTKATTCAAGTACCCTCTTGTTCCAGAGAAACAAACGCACCTGCTGTACTGTGACATTCAACTCACACATACAGTTGCCATATGGTACAGTATATACAAAATATTCTCCATTGCACTTATCTTATATGCACGCACGCACGCACGCACACACACACTGGCATAAAGCAGTTTCTCTGGACCCCCACAATAAAATTGAATACATCTGCAAGACAGCCACTCCCAAAATATAGACTACCGATCGCTGTCCATGGTGCTGAAATGTCCATGTCTATGCAGCTGCGTATTGAATCGATGATAGGCTTTCTGTGGTGCCAGGGCATGTGGCATGCAGCCTGTAGCTTTGCTTTAGCTAATGGATAAATGTTTATTGGTAGGCCAGTTTGGTCATAATTTTCTCATGTTAAGCCTAACATTTCACAAAGCTATATATGGTGTCGCAGTAATTACTTGTTCAGTAATTAAAGTTGTAAATTCAAATATTGCAGATTGTAAAGGCTCTGTCAGGTTGGATGGGGAGCGTTGCAGAACAGCTATTTTCAGGTCTCTCCAGAGATATTCGATCGGGTTCAAATKCAGGCTCTGGCTGGACCAATCAAGGACATTCAGAGACTTGTCCCGAAGCCAGTCCTGAGTTGTCTTGGCTGTGTGCTTAGGTTTGTTGTCCTGTTGGAAGGAGAACCTTCGCCCCAGTCTGAGGTCCTGAGCGCTCTGGAGCAGGTTTTCATCAAGGATCTCTCTGTACTTTGCTCCGTTCATCTTTCCTTCGATCCTGACTAGTCTCCCAGTCCCTGCTACTGATAAACCTCCCCACAGCATGATGCTGCCACCACCATGCTTCACCGTAGGGATGGTGCCAGATTTCCTCCAGACATGACTCTTGGCATTCAGGCTTTTTTTCATCAGACCAGAGAATCTTGTTTCTCATGGTCTGAGAGTCATTTGGCAAACTCCAAATGGGCTGTTATGTGCATTTTACTAAGGAGTGACTACCGTCTGGCCACTTTACCATAAAGGCCTGATTGGTGGAGTACTGCAGATATGATTTTCCTTCTGGAAGGTTCTCCCCATCTCCACAGAGGAACTCCGGAGCTCTGTCAGTGTGGCCATCGGGTTCTTGGTCACCTCCCTGACCAAGGCCCTTCTCCCCCAATTGCTCAATTTTGCCTGGTGGCCAGCTCTAATCTTGGTGGTTCCAAACTTCTTCCATTTAAGAATTATGGAGGCCACTGTGTTATTGGGGACCTTCAATGCTGCAGACATTTTTGGTACCCTTGCCCAGATCTGTGCCTCGACACAATCCTGAATTGGCGCTCTACAGACAATTCATCCCACATCATGGCTTGGTTTTTGCTCTGACATGCACTGTCAACTGTGGGCCACTATTTAGACAGGTGTGTGCCTTTCCAAATCATGTCCAGTCAGGTGTGTGCCTTTCCAAATCATGTCCAATAATTTGAATTTACCACAGGTGGACTCAAGGATGATCAATGGAAAAAGGAAGCACCTGAGCTCAATTTCGAGTCTCATAGCAAAGGGTCTTGACTTTTTCCATTTTTGTCCAGCCTTGTTCTAAAATGGATTAAATAAAACATTTTCCTCGGAAATCTACAAACAGTACCCCATAATGACGAAGCGGAAACAGGGTTTTAGAAATTTTTGCAAACGTATCAAAATAATAAACAGAGTAATTTGTAATGAGACTCGAAATTGAGCTCATGTGCAGCCTGTTTCCATTGATCATCCTTGATGTTTCTACAACTTGATTGGAGTCCACCTGTGGTAAATTCAATTGTTTGGACATGATTTGGAAAGGCATACACCTGTCTATATAAAAGTCCCACAGTTGACAATGCATGTCAGAGCAAAAACCAAGCCATGAGGTCGAAGGGATTGTCCGTAGAGCACCAAGACAGGATTGAAACGAGGCAAAGATCTGGGGAAGGGTACCAAAACATTTCTGCAGCATTGAAGGCCCCCCAAAACAGAGTGGACACCATCATTCTTAAATGGAAGAAGTTTGTCACCACCAAAACTCTTCCTAGAGCTGGCCGCCTGGCCAAACTGAGCAATGSGGGGGAGATGGGCCTTGGTCAGGGACCCGATGGTCACTCTGACAGAACTCTAAAATACCTCTGTGGATGTGGGAGAACCTTCCAGAAGGACAKCCATCTCTGCAGCACTCCACCAATCAGGCCTTTATGGTAGAGTAGCCAGACGGAAGCCACTCCTCAGTAAAAGGCACATGACAGCCCGCTTGGAGTTTGCCAAAAGGCACCTAAAGATCCTCAGACCATGAGAAACAAGATTCTCTGGTCTGATGAAACCAAGATTGAACTCTTTGGCCTGAATACCAAGAGTCATGTCTGGAGGAAACCTGGTACCATCCCTACGGTTAAGCACGTGGTAAAGCACGTGGAGTTCTGCGACTCCTCATCCAACCTGACAGAGCTTGAGAGGATGTGCAGAGAAGAATGGGAGAAACTCCCTAACTTCAGGTGTACCAAGCTTGTAGCGTCATACCCAAGAAAACTTGAGGCTGTAATCGCTGTCAAAGGTACTTCAACACGGTACTGAGTAAAGGATATGAATAGTTATGTAAATGTGATATTTCAGYGATTTAAATAAAATATATTTACAAAAATCTGTTTTTGCTTTATTATTATGGGGTATTGTGATTAAAAAAACATGAGGAAAAAAATATTTTATGAATTATAGAATAAGGCTGTAACGTGACAAAATGTGGAAAAAGGGAAGGAGTCTGAATACTTTCCGAATGCACTGTATACACACACACACACACACACACACACACACACACACACACACACACACACACACACACACACACACACACACACACACACACACACACACACACACACACACACACACACACACACACACACACCTGTCCTGTTTATCCTACCTGAACCTGCATGACATGAGCAGTCCTCACGCTCTCTCCCAGCTTGAATAGAAAGTTGTTGTGTGTAAAACCAGTCTATTAATATCAATCTCTTTATTCTATGTAGAGGCCTATAGTAGCTACAGTATGTGACCGTGTCGCCTTGCATTTTTGTGTGCAAATGTTTTCACCACGGCCTGTAGGTTCAGGCTGCAGGCCCGACTGTTTTCTATACTGAGTATTGACAACCCAGACAGTCTTTCCTGAGACATTGTGCACTGTATGTCCATTGCACTGCACACAATTTGAACTTAATCTTGAATGATGTATGGCAAGCTTTACCAGAGATAAGGGACTGTTGATATTGCAATCACACATCTCAAATGCAGATTCACCATTATGAACAAAACCGCAAACCGCTTTTTTTGTTTGAGCCCTCAAGAACTGTTGTCTACTAAAGATGATCATCTATTTGCATCTGCTAATTTATTGGCTGTTCAGTATCCAGACGGCCTGCCCCATAGCTTCCTATACAGTTAATCTCTTTCCGTAACGTGTTGAGGACGGCAATTAAGGAGAATTAGTATTTGGAGCACCACTTCCTTCTARCCAGTTTRCCTGATGTTGCTATGGCAATCAAGCTGTTTTTAACCATCCCTGTAACTGTCGCTTCTGGAGAAATCATTTTTTAAGGGTGCGTTCGTAAATTCACTCAGGCTATCTACTCTGATTTCAGAGCACTCTCGTCTYAGTGTGCCAATCCACAGAATAACTGATTCATTTACTAACGAGCAACACCTGTTGAATATGACCGGTGTCAGTAAACGTCRGCGGGAAAAAAAACGTTATTCAATTGTTGCGATCAGCACAGTTAGTCACAAGCGCTCTAAATAACATGAAAACAGCCTACCAGCTCTGCTAGGGCGAGTAAAATGGTCAGAGTGAGGTGTTCTCTCATTTGTGTCGGAAAGTAGCTAGCAAGCTAGCCAACATTAGCCAGTAAGCTTGGGTGCTTGACTGCCGTTGTGAGGTCAGAACACTCGGATCAACCCTACTCCTCAGCCAGTGCGTCCAGTGTGCACTCTGAACGACTCACAAAGAACTACTTAAGAAGCATTAGGCTCTCGGTCTGATATGCTTTTTTGAACACCTGAGTAAGTTCCACTGATGGCACTGGCGAGTGGCGTCGTCGTAGCCTTGAACACAACATTTGCTTACCAATATCAGTTAAATTATTTATTTTTCAAGGCCTGAGGCACTTTGTCTCATTCTTGAAGCCCAACAAACAAATACTTAGCTTCCTAGTACATATGGAAATTAAAAAGGTTTATGAATGACTTTTGGATGGTTACTGTCAAAATTATTTTCTAAATTAACATGGATGTCAGCCATGGGCCCCCCACCTTGTGGGGCTGCGGGGTGTCGGCACGCCATTGCACACACACTCAGTGAGCGGAAGAAGTAGGTGTCCATAGTTATGTATTCACTGAATAATTAACGCGGGGATCCCTGGAGAGGAAACACAGAAATGTACTCTGACATTCTTTATTCAAAGGTACATGAGAGAAGCAAATCTCTTTCATGGTCAATTGTTGTTTTCATACAGCAGTTTATATTATTTTATATATATACTAAAGCTACTAATCATYTGCAGGGTAAATGTCCGTCTTTAGAATATGTGATGGGTGTGCAGTTATTGATCTCTAAGTTTATTGGTGCACATTCTCGCTCCATTACACAAACTAAGTTTACAGTTTGGCTCTGAAYGCAGGAGTGTTGTTTGCAAATAGATATGAAGCTACTTTTTTTATTTTATTTAACAAAGCATAAATCATTACAAAGTACTTTTTTATATAGGAACACTATGACCCAGTTCAGCTTGCATGTGACTTGTCTATCGTTTTACTTTAGTGGCAGACATTAAATCATGAAAATATATGATTTGTTTAGGGTTCAGACTGGGTTGTTATCATAGTAGCTACATTGAGTATAGTCAAGGTCGAGAACCTCTGCTACCCCATGGTCCTCATCGTGATTATCTTAATGAATCATCAGAGAACAAGCTAGAACCTGTTCAATCCACCTACGTCAGTTCAAGTTAACTTTCTATAATATATTTATTTTGAGGCGTTTACCACCAGAGTTATTTCTACCACTACCATAGCAACCCACATCTTTTAACTTATTCTTATCACATATGACTCAGTATATTTAACCTGCATGTTCAGCAGCAGTCGTCAARGCCAAATGATTCAAGACAACACACATTGACGCAATGGACTCAGGTAATGCAGCAGTCTATGAGTTATAATAATAATAACCACTCTCAGAGACAGATTCAGCGTTTCAAAGACAAATCATTTGGTAAGATTAAAAACTTCAGTGGATACCAAATTGGGGGAAAAACATACACATCGTGAAATATTAGCGGAGTGTTGAGATGAGATATGGGTAAAAAAGAGCCGACAACAGACAGTCCATTAAACACATGGTGTGATGGGGTCAGAATAAGTACAGGACTATCTGATGAAAGCTCTCAAATGTGGCATGTAGGCCCCTGAACTTTTGGATTCTTTATCATGGACGGGAAAATAATAATTGGAGGAAATTTGAAATTATTTTTTTTTAAAAGGCCATGCAGAATCCGCTTGAGTGCACAAGTTCCAACCTGTCCTCCTGATTTGTAGTGACAAGAAGCTGTATGCTGAAGCATTGGTCTCTTGAGACTTCTGTAGGGAAACTAATCCATTACAACAGACAGATTGTATTAGACGGTAGATAGCAGAAGGTGATATGCATCGCCTACAAAATATAAGAAACATAACTGATGCTCTCCCTGATGGCAGCGTGTGCTATGTTATTCTATAGCAGATGAGATGGGAAGAGCAATGGATTATTCATGAGCGTGGCTTTATCATGAGAGGCTCTAATTAAATGTTAAGAGCCGTAGGGCCTGATTCCCTGCATTTCTCTGGTGCAAACTTTGCACCTGTTATTCTCTTGAACCGAGGTATATAAAACATGTGTTTATAGGATTTTAGAATTGTTTTGGTCTTGTATTCCCTTCTGAAAATAACATGTGAAACATATACAGCTGTAAACACTTGATTCTACTGAAACCTGGCACAGTGTTAACTTGACATTGTGTGCCACACAGCATCCATGCAAATTACAGGAGGGATTTTCAACACCACTTGTTACCTTCCCACAGCAAATACACTACCGTAGTATTGTGATTGCATCACACAGACTGTGAAATGGTAACAGCTTGAGACGCACTATTCACGTCTCACTTTTAACACAAATGGTTCCTTTCACATATACCAACATCTGAGAATCATCACAATATGTGGCATGGTTACAGGCAGCAACATCCTCTATGAATCTCAAATGCCAAGCCTTAAGAGAGTTTTATCTGAAAAAGATGAAGTCAAACCATCTAAAAAAGGCCAGGATGGATGCCTTCAGATCGGTCTCAAATGTTTGTGAACTTTGAATCAAGTACCACTTTAAAGGTTTTAGGGTGACTCTTTTGGGTWAAAAGGGGGATATCGATGCCAATATAGTATTTTTGACAATATCGTTGCCTCGCAGCAATGCCCAGCAGTTGCCTACTTTGTCAAAATGCTTTCACAAAAACGGACCCAGAGCATGGAAAAGGTTCATCTTGACTTGATAGATATTTAGGCCTAATACGCATCTCTAACGTTGTCATATCGGTCTATATTAGGTTATTTTACTGCAGGTTATATGATCTTGAAATATGTTCTAATTACTTATTGTCACGCACTGACCTTAGAGAGCTGTTTTATTTTCTCTATTTGTTAGGTCAGGTGTGATGTGGGGTGGGCATTCTATGTTTTTGTATTTCTGTGTGTTTGGGCGAGTGTAGTTCCCAATCAGAGCCAGCTGTCTATCGTTGTCTCTGATTGGGAATCATACTTAGGCAGCCTGTTTTGCCACCTTAGGTGTGGGTAGTTATCTTTGTTAGTGGCCTGTATAAGCTAGTAAGCTTCACGGTCGTTTTTGTTGGCGACATTTAAAATAAAGCAAAATGTATGCTCACCACGCTGCACCTTGGTCCGGTCATTTCCCTGACGACGATCGTGACACTTATTGACAGTAACTGAAATGATCTAAAGCAGTTTCCAAGAACGCCATATACAGTACATTCTTTCTTCGCAAATTCTGATGTGGTGATTTGTGACAAATTAGCTTTAGCCTGCGGGTCCGCTGGTTTCAAATCAAATCAAACTTTATTCGTCACATGTGCGTAATACAAGACCTTACCGTGAAATGCTTACTTAAATTCCCTTAACCAACAGTTTCAAGAAGAGTTAACAAAATATTTACCAAATAAACTCAAGTAGAAAATGCAAAAACTTCAAATTTAAAGTAACACAATAACATAAACAATAACGAGGCTATATACAGGGGTACCGGTACCGAGTCAGTGTGGGGGTACAGGTTAGTTGAGGTTATTTGTACATGTACGTAGGGGTGAAGTAACTATGCATAGATAACAAACAGCGAGTAGCAGCAGTGTACAAAATAAATGGAGGGGGTCAACGCAATAATCCGGTGGCCATTTGATTAATTATTCAGCAGTCCTATGGCTTGGGTGTAGAAGCTGTTAAGGAGCCTTCTGGTCCTAGACTTGGCGCTCCGGTACCGTTTGCCGTGCGGAAGCAGAGAAAACAGTCTATGACTTGGGTGACTGGAGTCTCTGACAATTTTATTTGTAAGCGTTGTGATGTACAGCACATGAAAGATGCAAGTCTGCACTATGCATCCCAATAATTTACTACCAGTACAACAAACCTCAGGGGAAAACAAGTATGTGTATCAGCCTCAAAAACGACTACCGAGGGTGGAGAAGGACAATAATAAAGCAACACGTATTAACAGATGTCTCTGTGTGTATATGGACAAATGATATTGTAGGATTAGCAAATGTCCTACTGTGCACCCTGGGAGAGGTCAGGATTATAAATCAAAGTCAAGGCCATGGCTTGTGGATAGCCAATGAAGAGGTAAATCCTTAGTCATGACCTGCTACTTATTAAACTGGGCCTCTGACATATTGACTTATAATTAATTCAATATCATGGGCTGTGGAGCCATTCTAAAAGCCACACGTCTAAATGTGTATCCTTGACATGAGCAATACAAAGTACACACTAATATACAAATGCACTACAAAGAAGAATGAAGTATTTGGAATAAGAAACCAAGCTAATGTTACAAAGTCAAGTATGCATTATTTTCAACACAATCAACTAGGGAGTCACTCAATTCATATGAGTTGATTGATTGCAATTACAATTATCCAAAGTTGTCATTTTCAATAAGCAATGGGAGTGAATTAATTTATATAATTCAGCTACAGCCTCAGTATGTGCTCTATAGAATATGCAATCAAGTAATGGGCTAATTGCATCATAGTAATATGCATACGCTACATAACAGTGAGTTGCAAAACAGTGAGTTTGGCTGTCCTAAAATGTACACCATACACATGGAATGCAATACTAAGCCTAGAGATATTTGGGCTCTTTGAGTGTTAGCCATGTGGTGAACCAATCCATTAATATAGTTTTCCAGTATCCTGTTTCATTGATAAAACATATGAAGTAGATGTGTTACGGGTCAGAGTTATAACCAAAGATTCCATCATTAGAAATCAAAACTGGATGGTCTTCAGAGATAGATGGGAGGGGTTGAGGGTAGCTGAAGGATGGGACTAAAAACAAACAAAATATGACTATTGTAAAATATACTGTGTCCGTAAAATGTATATAGTATGTATAAGCTGGAAGTAGAAGCCTAAGTGTTGTCTTCCATTAGTTTACTCCAATTAAAACGCTCAACCACTGTTTCTCCCCCTTCCGGGATGCATACAAGACCCTCCCCCACCCTCCCTTCGGTAAATCAAARCTCGACTCAATTTTGCTCCTCCCTTCCTATAGGCGGAAACTCAAACAGGATGTAACCGTGCTAAGGTCTATTCAACGCTGGTCTCACCAATTGGAATCCATGCTTGAAGATTGTTTTGATCACGCGGACTGGGATGTGTTCCGGGTAGCCTGTGAGAATAACATTGACGTATACACGGACACGGTGACTGAGTTCATCAGGAAGTGTATTGGGGATGTTGTTCCCACTGTGACTATTAAAACCTACCCAAACCAGAAACCGGGGATAGATGGCAGCATTCGCTCAAAACTGAAAGCGCGAACCACCGCATTTAACCATGGCAAGGTGACTGGGAATATGGTCAAATACAAACAGTGTAGTTATTCCATCTATAAGGCAATCAAACAGGCATAACGTCAGTACAGAGACAAAGTGGAGTCGCAATTCAACGGATTACAAAGGGAAAACCAGCCACGTCGCGGACACCAACGTCTTGCTCCCAGACAAGCTAAACACCTTCTTCGCCCCTCATATACACCCTGTTCACCCATGACTGCGTGGTCATGTACGCCTCCAACTCAATCATCAAGTTTACAGACGACACAGCAGTAGCCTGAAAACCAACAATGACAAGACCGCCTACAGGGAGGAGGTGAGGGCTCTGGTGGAGTGGTGCCAGGAAAATAACCTCTCCCTCAACATCAACAAAACAAAGGAGCTGATCGTGGACTTCAGGAAACAGCAGAGTGAGCACGCCCCTATCCACATCGACGGGATCGCAGTGGAGATGGTCAAAAGCTTCAAGTTCCTCGGCGTACACATCACTGACAATCTGAAATGGTCCACCCACACAGACAGTTTGGTGAAGAAGGTGCAACAGCGCCTCTTCAACTTCAGGAGGCTGAAGAAATTTGGCTTGGCCCCTAGAACCCTCACAAACATTTACAGACGCACAATTGAGAGCACCCTGTCGGGCTGTATCATCGCCTGGTACGGCAACTACACTGCCTGCAACCGCAGGGCTCTCTAGAGGGTGGTGCGGTCTGACCAACACATCACCAGGGGCACACTGCCTGCCCTCCAGGACAACTACAGCACCCGATGTCACAGGAAGGCCAAAAAGATAATCAAGAACATCAACCAACCGAGCCACGGCCTGTTCACCCCGCTACCATCCAGAAGGCGAGGTCAGTACAGGTGCATCAACGCTGGGACCGAGAGACCGAAAAACAGCTTTTATCTTAAGGCCATCAGACTGTTAAATAACCATCATTAGCCGGCTACCACCCGGTTACTCAACTCCGCACCTTAGAGGCTGCTGCCCTATAAACATAGACATGGAATCACTGGTCACTTTAATAGTGGAACACTAGTCACTTTAATAATGTTTACATACTGCTTTACTCATTTCATATGTACAGTATACACTGTATTCTATTATATTGTATTTTAGTCAATGCCACTCCGACATTGCTCATCCTAATATTTATATATTAATTCCAATCTTCTACTTTTAGATTTGTGTCTATTGTTGTGAATTGTTAGATACTACAGCACTGTTGGAACTAGGAACACAAGCATTTCGCTACACCCGCAATAACATCTGCTAAATATGTGTATGTGACTGATAAAATTGGATTTGATTAGGGGAGGGGTGGTTTGAAGTCAGAAGATTACATACACTTAGGTTGTTGTCATTAAAACTCATTGTTCAACCACTCCACAAATTTCTGGTTAATTAACAAACTATAGTTTTGGCAAGTCGGTTAGGAAATCTACTTTGTGCATGACACAAGTACTTTTTTCAACAATTGTTTAAAAACAGATAATTTCACTGTATCACAATTCCAGTGGGTCAGAAGTTTACATACACTAAGTTGACTGTGCCTTTAAACAGCTTTGAAAATTCCAGAAAATGATGTCATGGCTTTAGAAGCTTCTGATAGGCTAATTGACATAATTTGAGTCAATTGGAGGTGTACTTGTGGATGTATTTCAAGGCTTACCTTCAAACTCAGTGCCTCTTTGCTTGACATCATGGGAAAATCAAAAGAAATCAGCCAAGACCTCTGGTGCACTTCACAAAACAGATGGCATCATGAGGAGGTAAAATTATGTGGATATATTGAAGCAACATCTGAAGACATCAGTCAGGAAGTTAAGGCTTGGCCGCAAATGGGTCTTCCAAATGGACAATGATCCCAAGCATACTTCCAAAGTTGTGGCAAAATGGCTTAAGGACAACAAAGTCAAGGTATTGGAGTGGCCATCACAAAGCCCTGACCTCAATCCAATAGAACATTTGTGGGCAAAACTGAAAAAGCGTGTGCGAGCAAGTAGGCCTACAGGAGGAATGGGCCAAAATACACCCAACTTATATTGTGGGAAGCTTGTGGAAGGCTTTGACCCAAGTTAAACAATTTAAAGGCAATGCTACCAAATACTAATTGAGTGTATGTAAACTTCTGACATTTCACATTCTTAAAGTAAAGTGGTGATTTTAACTGACCTAAGACAGGGAATGTTTACTAGGATTAAATGTCAGGAATTGTGAAAAACGGAGTTTAAATGTATTTGGCTAAGGTGTATGTAAACTTCCGACTTCAACCGTGTGTGTGTATGTGTGTATGTGTGTGTATATATATATATATATATATTTTTTTTTTTAAGTTTAATATATATATATCTTTTTAAAATGTGTATATACTGTATATATATTTTATTTATATATATTTTATATTCTGAAAACTTATATACAGTGGGGAGTATTAGTATTAAAGTATTAAATTTATCATAGGTGCACTTCAACTGTGAGAGACGGAATCTAAAACAAAAATCCAGAAAATCACATTGTATGATTTTTAAGTAATTAATTTGCATTTTATTGTATGACATAAGTATTTGATCACCTACCAACCAGTAAGAATTCCGGCTCTTACAGACCTGTTAGTTTTACTTTAAGAAGCCCTCCTGTTCTCCACTCATTACCTGTATTAACTGCARCTGTTTGAACTCGTTACCTGTATAAAAGACACCTGTCCCCACACTCAATCAAACAGACTCCAACCTCTCCACAATGGCCAAGACCAGAGAGCTGTGTAAGGACATCAGGYATAAAATTGTAGACCTGCACAAGGCTGGGATGGGCTACAGGACAATAGGCAAGCAGATTGGTGAGAAGGCAACAACTGTTGGCGCAATTATTAGAAAATGGAAGAAGTTGAAGGTCAATCACCCTCGGTCTGGGGCTCCATGCAAGATCTCACCTCGTGGGGCATCAATGATCATGAGGAAAGTGAGGGATCAGCCCAGAACTACATGGCAGGACCTGGRCAATGACCTGAAGAGAGCTGGGACCACAGTCTKAAAGAAAACCATTAGTAACACACTACGCRGTCATGGATTAAAATCCTGCAGCGCACGCAAGGTCCCCRTGCTCAAGCCAGCGCATGTCCAGGCCCGTCTGAAGTTTGCCAATGACCATCTGGATGATCCAGAGGAGGAATGGGAGAAGGTCATGTGGTCTGATGAGACAAAAATAGAGCTTTTTGGTCTAAACTCCACTCACCGTGTTTGGAGGAAGACGAAGGATGAGTACAACCCCAAGAACACCATCCCAACCGTGAAGCATGGAGGTGGAAAACATCATTCTTTGGGGATGCTTTTCTGCAAAGGGGACAGGACGACTGCACCGTTTGAGGGGAGGATGGATGGGGCCATGTATCGCGAGATCTTGGGCCAACAACCTCCTTCCCTCAGTAAGAGCATTGAAGATGGGTCGTGGCTGGGTCTTCCAGCATGACCACGACCCGAAACACACAGCCAGTGCAACTAAGGAGTAGCTCCGTAAGAAGCATCTCAAGGTCCTGGAGTGGCCTAGCCAGTCTCCAGACCTGAACCCAATAGAAAAATCTTTGGAGGGAGCTGAAAGTCCATATTGCCAATCACAATGTGATTTTCTGGATTTTTTTTTAGATTCCATCTTTCACAGTTGAAGTGTACCTATGATAAAAATGACAGACCTCACATGGTTTGTAAGTAGGAAAACCTGCAAAATCGGCAGTGTATCAAATACTTGTATCCCACTGTATATACTGTATATATATCACTTTTCAGAAGTTAATAAAGCATTGCAGCCAGGGGCTACTTAGTCTGGCTGGCACCATAGAATAGGGATTTGGTAAACAGATCTAATGAAATTCTGATTTTGTCGAGGTTCCCCTGTAACATTTGAATTGAAACAGGCCCTTTGGAGGATTTTTGGGGAATGATTTCCCCTGTAAACTAGCCTATTTGTAGAAACAGTACGCTCTCTTACATGAGTTTGTGCCATGTTCGATAAATATTTATGCATTCTGTGGTAGTCTTCATTTGAATAATATAATACACAAATGCCTTTCCGAAGAAAGTAAATTAGAGCACAAGAAGGATACTACCAAGGGGCAGATGACCAGGTGAAGTCAAACATAATGTTCCTGCTCAGTGAGCACATGAACCTGACAGATTTCTGCTCCTGCTGCCAGACATGCCCTGGACACTAAGTACACTGAGAAAACACACTCGGATGTAAAGCAATCAACACAGAAACCACCACAGCAGGGCCCACCAAGCCCAATCAACCATTTACACACAAGAACGTGAGCGAGCAAACACATACACAGATGTCCTGATGCCTTTGTGACCGATGACAGGCTCTACACTTCAATTTCAAATTGCTGCTGCCGGGTTGTTAATTTAGTGTCTTGCTACAGGGGAATTAAACATCCAGCTATTGGAGGGGTTGATTTGCTGAAGAACACAAATTCCCCACCATCCCAATGGAAAAGACTGTGCTCATTCAAGTAGCTCATGTATGGAAATGCTGCATGGATATATCTGGAATATAGGATTTCAGAGCATCCATCTGTAAATAATTTACCATTACATAAAGATAGTCCAAGCAAATCCAGAGGAATGTTTGAAAACTTTTTAGACAATCTGATGCTAGGAATTAAATGTAATGCACAATTTACAGTAAAGCTATGCACCACAACACTGTGGTTTGGTAGTAGTCTCTACAGCTCTGTCTTGCTGTGTCTAAGTTTCCATATGCATGACATGATCTAAAAGCTTTTAAGCGAGTCAACATTCTGTCAGGTTGACATGGTTTTGTAGATAGCCATGACTACACAAACCTATGGCATTCCATTTCCTTACCATGCAACCCTAATGGGAGTTTTGCATCATGCAGATGTGGTCCATGATCTTCAATTACACTAGTACCATGGACGGCCAGCATGGTCTTCAGTGATACATTTAGCATCTCCATCTGTACCCCACCGACTGGGTGAGGATCACTAACCTTGAGAGTAAATAGAATCGAGCCATTCATCTTTGGGATTACATGTCTTGGTAAAACATACACAGCACTTTATTTCCATCAAGACCCGAGCATTCCAAACCACAGACATAAGAGCTATGGGACATAAATCATATACTGCAATGTATGGTGCTCATTCAATACCGTCAGTAGGAATCCTCCCAGCAAACCCAAATTGGTTGTGTGAAAGTTCCACGAACATTCGTTAGGTTGCGTCAAAGGTTTTCATGACACAAGAAACTGTCCAGTTGTGCCGATGATTATTCAATGTTTGTATAAAACATTCGGCTGACGTTGCAAGAATGTTCCCAGAGCACATAGTCTGTTCTTCAAAAGGTTCCAGAATGTTTCATTAGGTTGTGGGAACAGTCTGGTGAGAACGTTGTAGGGACATCCCAAAAGATGTGCTCCCAAAACACAAAACTGTCCAGTAGCGCAATTGATTATACAATGTTTCTTTTGGGGTGCAAAAAAACATTCACCTGATGATTCAAGAACAATAATTCACTGTATATGTTCCCAGAATTATAAAATTAAGTTTTGAACAGTCCTTGAGGTTTCTTTCATGTGTTCGTGTTATCTTATTGTTGAAGAAATGAGTTGTACAACAACATGTGACAATTACTTGGAATCACATTACAATTTATTACACATTTATTGCACAAACAGTTCTACTGTATTTTGTTGATAGTCGCAAGCGGGGATCGAGGTTTGGCATGTTAGTCCTGGAATTAATCCACTGCGCCACTTGAATGAGACTAAGACAAATATAAAGGTGTTTATACCTTTATTCTGACTTCCAGCTTGTGGTCTTTGTCTTAATCTAGAAAAATAAATATATTATATTATTTCTTACTCTACCAATCTTCTTTATATACAGTAAAGTTGGGATGTTTTGACTTTCATCTTCCCTACAAACTTAATTTCAGAAATCATGTTCAATTATTGCCTGGCAGATTGCGTTGATGTGCACATAGATGTGAATATGTACTAGGACATTAAGCCATAGTTTGGATCATAATTTAAGGATTTCTACGCTTCTACACCTGCATTGCTTGCTGTTTGGGTTTTTTGGCTGGGTTTCTGTACAGCACTTTGATATATCAGCTGATGTAAGAAGGGCTATATAAATACATTTGATTTGATTTTGATTTCAGTACAAAGGGAAATCCACTTGAAACATTGGGATCCTGGCAGCAGACTAAATAACCTACTGGGCTTGAAGATGACTTGATTACTATTCTTTAAAAAAGCTATAGCTATGTTTGGACAATACCCTAATAAAATATAGTGATGTAAAAATATTGAAATGACATTTGTTTAAAAGTTTGGCAACTTCATATAATAGTGTTACATTACACATCAGTATTAGCAGGACATTGCAGAAAGGTTTTCCAAACTACTTCCATTAATCGTTGAAGTATGTCATAACCTTACAGAATAACTTCATAAGTGTCTCGCAGGAACGATCCTTGTAATGTTGTAATAGGAATATCCTTGGAATGTTCACATTACATTCACTAAAATGTTTCTCACGATATCTGTAAAAACTACCAAAGAACATTCCACTAAGGTTCTCATTAGGTTGCCAGGGAATGTAACAACACAATGTTCCGGTAATGTTCTTAGAACATACTGCCACAACCTCATGTGGGACTAACAGAAATGATTCTGGGGAAACATTACAGGAATGTTCTGCTAATGATGGATAAGTTATTCAAAACGACCATAACAACAAGCAGGGAATTCCTACAATGGTCTCATAAAGTTATAGTGTGACATTATAACACAACGGTTCTAATAATGTTCCCTGAACACGGAGATATTACTACTTCGAACTACTTCAAATAAAATATTTGGTGATCAAAATTATTCTTTGAATGTTATCATAATGCAGTGTTGTGTTCGAGACCACCTAAAGCGAGACCGATTCAAGACCAAGACAGGAGGGGGGAGAACGAGTCAAGACTGAGACCGGGAGGGGAACGAGAGGTCCGAGACCGATTAAAGACCGAGACCAGAAAAATGCAAGTCCAATTCAAGACCACGTTTGTAATTTTGTCAAATCGTCAGCATAATAAGATTTCAAAATGTCCTGTGTTTCTGTGTTTATATTTCAGAAGAACATATGGATTCTTTAGATATTCAGAATGGGGTATAAATGCATGCTGAGGGCAAATAGAGCCACTCTACAATGTTTTACTAACCCAAACACAGTGGGGAACAATGAGGGTCTTCTGTGCTTTAAGAGAAAGGCTAAGGATTTATACAATTATTATTAATTTCAATGTTCTGATTTAATCTCATAATTTTTTGGTTAGAAAGGGAAGGGTTAACACTGAAGAGAAAAAATCTGAATTTTTCTTTGGTGGTCTCTGTAGAGATTGTCATGCCCTGACCTTAGAGAGCCTTTTTATGTCTTCATTTTGGTTTGGTCAGGGTGTGATTTGGGGTGGGCATTCTATGTTCTGATTTCTATGTTTTTTTATTTCTATGTGTTGGCCGGGTATGGTTCTCAATCAGGGACAACTGTCTATCGTTGTCTCTGATTGGGAATCATACTTAGGCAGCCTTTCCTCTGTTGTCATTGTGGGAAGTTGTCTTTGTTAGGGACACTATAGCCCTTGTAGCGTCACGGTCGTTTTTGTTATTTCTTGTTTTGTTGGCGACATTTTACAAATAAAAGAAAATGTACGCTCACCATGCTGCACCTTGGTCTCCTTCCGACGACGGCCGTGACAGAGATAAATCTAGCTAGCTAAGTCAACCATTGGCTAGGCCATCAGAAGCTTGATAGAAGGCGTCTGCCAATCAACTGTATTAGGGCAAAATGCTAGAGTAACATTGGAATCAACCAATCACAATGACTTGTAATGGGTGGTTCCAATTTTACAAAAATGTATGTAAACTTTTGTCTTCTCGAAGGCCAACAGGTCACTGTGCAATAGCGAGCAGTAGTTTTCCCATGATCTAGCTAGCTTTTGTTGTAGGCTAGTTTACAGTGGCTGCAGAAGGATTTATCGAAGAGGTTGTTGTTGCTAATTTGTTAGCAGGTCCCTTTTCAAGAATAACTTTCAACAAGAAGTAAAGTTTCATATGATCATCATCTGGTGAGTGGAACTGTGTTTTTTTATTGCAGCTCGCATTCTGTTAGCCATCTCTTTGAAAATAACTTACAGTATGTGCGTAAAACATTGTTGCATTTAAACTTTAGATCAATGGTTACTTTGTGTGCTAAACATTAAATGTTTCTTGCAATGGGAAGTAATAGTCGTACATTTCGATTGGGAAATGTTTAGCCTAATGGTTATGTTTTTGTATTCTTATGATTGGGACCCACTGGCTTATTATGTCCGAGTGAATGGACTGCAGTATTTCCATCAGCTCTATGCAGTGGTGTAGTGGTGCCTGGAGAAGTGGGTCCTGTGTGATATATCCTATGTTTTCCTATATCAGATTTTCACTCTGATTTTCACACTTTTTTAGAAATAAAATATGAAAATGTGATGTTCTAAGTCCACAACGATGCTTAAACCACATTAGCAGACCATTTGAGGTCTGGGGAAAATAAAATATGTATTTTTGGCGGGTGTAGTTACCCTTTAATTCAGTTGAGCAAAATAAATGCCCTACCCATTGATACAAAACAACATTATATCATTCTGTAGGCCTACATTGCAGTCAGCATTTAATTGGGAAGGTTTTTTGGGAAAGCCTTAAGAAATTATCATGCAAACAGTGCATGATGGCTGGATTGCTCATTGCAAATATCCTACTAACCAAGATGATGGACCAAACTTTTTCAATACCTGGTTTACATACCCATTGTTGCCTTAGTTAGCATTTACTGGTAGATATCATAAGTTGAAACATCTTTCCTACCCTACCGTCTACCGATGTCACTCTTCTGTGAGCTGCTCCATGCCAAAACCAGTTGAGAGCTGCGCACTCTTGCTGCCTGCAGATGATATTCTGCTGAAACTAGGCTGTGTGTGCTGCTCACATGTGAATATATTTCACGTGCTTTGACATTGTGTAGGCTACTTTTTGCATGATTTCTCTATTGTACTACATCAATAATAAATCGTATACTTCCAAGACACTACTTTAATACGCAACAGTAGGGATTAAGAACTGAGTATAGGCAGTGCCCACTCAAAGAAAAGTGGGTATAGGGCAGTGAAGGCTGCTGAGGGGAGAACGGCTCATAATAATGGCTGGAACGGAGCAAATGGAACGGCATAAAACACCTGGAAACCATGTGTTTGTGGTATTTGATACCATTCCATTGATTCCGTTCCAGTTATTACACACGAGCCCGTTCTCCGCAATGACGATGCCACCAACCTCCTGTGGTATAGGGCATATACCCGTGTAGAACCTCCACTACACCAAAGGGCCCTTTGTGTTTTACAAAAAGTGCACTCTCCTACATGAGTGCACTGGTATTACAGTTGCTGTCCTTTCACCATCACGGGCCTGTCACACACTGAAGGTGTAATAGGTTTGCCACTGCGTAAACATGTCTATAATAGCTACAATTTCCCCCACTCTTCCCTACCAGCGAGTCAAGGAAATTTGGACAAAGTTTGAGGATATTTTTTAATGAAAGTAAAGGACAGTATTGTTACGAGTAAAGTAAGTATCCCAGGTTTCAATAGGCAATATTATGTTAATTTTTCAAGAAAGGAGTGTATATATTTGACCTGGCGAATCACTTTTATGCGCCGACTGAATGGAAGCTGATAATTATGAGTTTTTTACTCCGCTGGTCTCGGCAAGACATTGAGTCATCACCGTCCATGACCTAGTCAAGACCAAGTAAAAATGCATCCAACACCGATACAAGACTGAGACACTCAATATGTGGTCTCGAGACCGGACTCTCGAGTACTACAACACTGTCGTAATGATAGCTCAAACCCTGACTAGAACTTAATTGGTATGTATGCGAATGTTCCCAGTTTGCTGTGCTGTTTGTTGTTATCAATACACATCATTGGTTGTTAGGCCTATACCGGATCCTAAACAGGACCACCCTGTTGCAGGAGAAATGTTCCTGTGCCGCAGAAATTGAAAACGTGTAGTGTATTCACGGTTTAAAAATGCTTCTGAAGTTTATAATTTCCACTTAAAAATTTCAGACCTGATTTGGCCTAATGAAAAATGTGCAACTATGGGGCAAAACAGGTGGGGTTGGCTTATATTGTTGATAACATTTAAACTATATTTCGTCTCCAATTTAATTGAAAATATAAATAAAGTTGCACAATGAGCACTTGTCGCTCAAATACATCATTATAGTTGTTGGTTAGCTAGCTAGTTAGCACATGTTTGCCATATTAGCATACAGTAGATGTGACATCAGTCAAAATACGTCAAAACAAGACATGGTATCAAGAACAAGATCAAACGAGCTGAAACTAACCACTTACAATTCGCCACCTGGCAGTTTCTTGTCATTGTTGCTAGCTATCTGGCCACCCAGAACCATAACAACACAGCCTTTTGCCCCTTTGAAGCGCGCACATCGTTTTTGTGACGTTGTCAGCTAACCCGTCTATATTGCTGTAGTATGTTCAGGGAACGTTATTGGAACAATCATGTCATAACGTCACACTATATCTTTATGAGAACATTGTGGGAATATTGCCTGCTTGTTATGGGTGTTTTTAATAATATCTCCATCAACATTAGCAGAACATTCCCGTAATCTTTTCCCAGAACCATTTCTATTGTTCTCACATTTTGCTGCAGCAGTATGTTCTAAAACCATAACTGGTACATTATTACATTACCTGGAAACATAATGAGAACGTTTGGGTGTTTGTTACAGATGTTGTGCACAACATTTTTGTGAATGTTAGGAGAACATTCCAAGCATATTTKATTTYAAACATTTCTTTGAATGTTTTTGGGATGTTATCGACCTAATATTAGATAAAAACCCTAACTAGAACTTAATGGGAATCTTACGTAATGTTCTGGGAATGTTCCCGATTTGCTGGGCTACCACTTACTTGGCTGTGTTTTATTTTCTAGAGCATACWTTGACAAACTCATGAAAACCCATAAATAAGACCTTGGGATATTCTCTATGATATTGAAAAAATAAAGACTTTGAGAGTGTGAATGACAATCTACATCCTGCCTAATGACTGATTGAATAGGCCATATAGTTTACTTGATCGAGAGTCATTTCGAGAGCATTTACGGTCAAATGTATCACACATCCTTGTTTGCTAAATGTCCTTGATTAATCATTGGAACAATCATCCTATTGAGAAACGAATAATGATGTTATTGAACAGTGTAAATGACCCAAATGCAGATTATGCAAACTAGTCGATGTGCTCATACTCAATCAGAGGCATGCCTTCACAATGAGCCTACATGACCGACTTGGTAACATGAAAGGCCAATAATGTGATGGAGAGGCAATTTACTGRTGCTCTCCATCTCTCTCCATGACCTTTTCCAAGAGGTGTATAATGTATTTGTGTGSCMACCGCTGCAGTAAATAACACCAAGGCAGAATCACAGACCTGTCATCACACCTGTACTCAGTCTTCACAAAATGCCGCCCAATCATCAAACAGAGGCCACCGGATTGATGTATGAATTTAAAGAGGGCCGCCTACAACGGCGTTGCGGTGTCATTGTACAGTATTGAACCCATTATTTCCTCAAAAAGGAAATACCTAAATGGTCTGAAAACATTAACCCAATAATGATGAATGAATGTCAAGATGATAGGCTAGAATAGTATCAGAGATCAGAATTACTTTTGCTGTAGGAATTAGGACATTTTTAAGATAGAACATCATCGCCTGGAATGTGTACTGATTATTAGGGTTATGATTGCTAAGTTAAGGGGGGTCTCTATCAAATGTCTAAAGTGATTCCCTTACTTTTAGGAACATTGTCAGATTCCTTGTCAGAGAAGGAAGAGGATGGGAAATAATGAGTAATGACTTCAATTAGATTATTTTGATTTAAACACCAACACTTTTTTGAACAAGTCTGGAAACTCTATTGAGTGGGACAATATACATTTTATTTACACTATTAAAGTTGAATTAACACAGGCGCTTTTGCTGTGTAGAAACACATAGCAACACACTGTGTTCATTTCTCCGGTCCTGGTCCTGTCCCAAAGCCATCCCCTCAGCTTTTTAGTCTCTAAGAATAGCTAGACACGGGAGATGAGCTGCAGCTGCTCCTCCTGAATCTCATTTACCTGCTACCGTAGCCCAGCTCTGAGACTACATCGGTAATTAATAGGTTTTTTCGTCTTCTGAAGAAACTCCCCTCAGCCACTTCCCCAGCAGGGACAGGCAAGACAGACAACAGATTTTCTCCGGAGACACCCCTGCTAAGCAGCCAACTTTGAGAGAGACTACTGAAATATTGAGAAGCCGCAAAGAAAATTAAAAGCACCCATCCTCACCGAAGCCACCATGTTGTTTTATTCATTGATTGATGTGGGGTTCAAGTTTTGTTAGCTGCGCCTTCCAGTCARAGGCCAACATAACACACAGTAGGGCTGGGAATTGCAACAATGCAGTTAAAAAAATACGAATAGAAAAATAATAAAAGTAACAAGTAGTTAAAGAGCAGKAGTAAAATAACAATAGCGAGACTATATACAGGGGGGTACCGGTACAGAGTCAATGTGCAGGGGRACCGGTTAGTTGAGGTAATATGTACATGTAAGCAGAGTTATTAAKGTGACTATGCATAGATGATAACAACAGAGTAGCAGCGGTGTAAAGGGGGGGCAATGCAAATAGTCTGGGTAGCCATTTGATTAGATGTTCAGGAGTCTTATGACTTGGGGGTAGAAGCTGTTTAGAAGCCTCTTGGACCTAGATTTGGTGCTCCGGTACCGCTTMCCATGTGGTAGCAGAGAGAACGGTCTATGACTAGGGTGGCTGGAGTCTTTGACAAATTTTAGGGCCTTCCTGGTATAGAGGTCCTGGATGGCAGGAAGCTTGGCCCCAGRGATATACTGGGCCGACCTTGCGGTCGGAGGCCGAGCAGTTGCCATACCAGGCAGTGATGCAACCAGTGAGGATGCTGTCGATGGTGCAGCTGTAGAACCTTTTGAGAATCTGAGGACCCATGCCAAGTCTTTTCAGTCTCCTGAGGTGGAATAGGTTTTGTTGTGCCCTCTTCATGACTGTCTTGGTGTGCTTGGACCATGTTAGTTTGTTGGGGATGTGGACACCAAGGAACTTGAAGCGCTCAACCTGCTCCCCTACAGCCCCGTCGATGCAAATGTGGGCGTGCTCGGGTCCTCTTTTTCCTGTAGTTCACAATCATCTCCTTTGTCTTGATCACGTTGAGGGAGAAGTGGTTGTCCTGGCACCACACGGCCAGCTCTCTGACCTCCTCCCTATAGGCTGTCTCGTCGTTGTCGGTGATCAGGCCTACCACTGTTGTGTCATCGCCAAACTTAATGATGGTGTTGGAGTTGTGCCTGGCTGTGCAGTCGTCAGTGAAGAGGGAGTACAGGAGGGGACTGAGCGTGGCAGATGTGTTATMACCTACCCTTACCACCTGGGGACGGCCCGTCACGAAGTCCAGGATCCAGTTGCAGAGGGAGATGTTTAGTCRCAGGGTCCTTAGCTTATTGATGAGCTTTGAGGGCACTATGTTGTTGAACGCTGAGCTGTAGTCAATGAATAGCATTCTCACATAGGTGTTCCTTTTGTCCKGGTGGGAAAGAGCAGTMTGGAGTGCAATAGAGATTGCATCATCTGTGGATCTGTTAGGGAGGTATGCAAATTGGAGTCGTTCTAGGGTTTCTGGGATAATYMTGTTGATGTGAGCCATGGCCAGCCTTTCAAAGCACTTCTTGGCTACAGACGTGAGTGCTACGGGTCGGTAGTCATTTAGGCAGGTTACCTTAGTGTTCTTGGGCACAGGGACTATGGTGGTCTGCTTAAAACATGTTGGTATTACAGACTCGGACAGGGAGAGGTTSAAAATGTCAGTGAAGACACTTGCCAGTTGGTCAGCGCATGCTCGCAGTACACGTCCTGGTAATCCGTCTGGCCCTGCGGCCTTGTAAATGTTGACCTGTTTAAAGGTCTTACTCATATCGGCTGTGGAGAGTGTGATCACACAGTCTTCCAGAACAGCTGGTGCTTTCATGCATGTTTCAGTGTTATTTGCCTCGAAGCGAGCATAGAAGTAGTTTAGCTCGTCTGGTAAGCTCGTGTCACTGGGCAGCTCTTGGCTGTGCTTCCCTTTGTAGTCTGTAATGGGTTGCAAGCCCTACCACATCCGATGAGTGTCAGAGCCGGTGTAGTGCGATCTTAGTCCTGTACTGACCCTTTGGCTGTTTGATGGTTCATCGGAGGGCATAGCGGGATTTCTTATAAGCTTCCAGGTTAGAGTCCCGCTCTTTGAAAGCGGCAGCTCTACCCTTTAGCTCAGTGCGGATGTTGCCTGTAATCCATGGCTTCTGGTTGGGGTATGTACGTACGGTCACTGTGGGGACGACGTCATCGATGCACTTGTTGATGAAGCCAATGACTGATGTGCTGTACTCCTCAATGCCATTGGAGGAATCCCYGAACATATTCCAGTCTGTGCTAGCAAAACAGTCCTGTAGCTTAGCATCTGCTTCATCTGACCACCTTTTTATTGATCGAGTCACTGGTGCTTCCTGCTTTAATTTTTGCTTATAAGTAGGAATCAGGAGGATAGAATTATGGTCAGATTTGCCAAATGGAGGGCAAGGAAGATTTTTGTACATGTCTCTGTGTGTGGAGTAAAGGTGGTCCAGAGTTTTTTCCCTCTGGTTGCACATTTAACATGCTAATAGAAATTTGGTAAGACGGATTTAACTTTTCCTGCATTAAAGTCCCCGGCCACTAGGAGCGCCGCCTCTGGGTGAGCGTTTTCCTGTTCGCTTATGGCGGAATACAGCTCATTCAGTGCYGTCTTAGTGCCAGCATCAGTCTGTGGTGGTATGTAGACAGCTACTGTACGGAAAATACAGATGAAAACTCTCTAGGTACATAGTGTGGACTACAGCTTATCATGAGATACTCTACCTCAGGCGAGCAAAATCTCGAGACTTCCTTAGATATTGTACACCAGCTGTTATTTACAAAAATACAAAGTCCGCTGCCCCTTGTCTTACCAGAAGCCCCTCTTCTATCCTGCCGATACAGCGTATAACCAGCCAGCTGTATGTTGATACATACATCGTCGTTCAGCCATGACTCCGTGAAACATAAGATATTACAGTTTTAAATGTCCCGTTGGTAGTTTAATCTTCTGCGTAGGTCATCAATTTTATTTTCCAAAGATTGCACGTTTGCCAGCAGAATGGAAGGAAGTGGGGGTTTATTCGATCGCCTACGAATTCTCAGAAGGCAGCCCGCCTTCTGGCCCCTTTTTCTCCGCCTTCTCTTCACGCAATGGAAAAAAAGGATTCTGCCAGTCCGTGGTGAATAAAAGGATTCTGCCAGTCCGTGGTGAATAATCGCAGTTCTGATGTCCATAAGTTATTTTCGGTCATAAGAGACGGTAGCAGCAACATTAAATACAAAATAAGTTACAAACAACGCAAAGAAACAACCAAAAATACACAATTGGTTATGAATTCGTAAATCGTCCGCCTTGTTCTCCGGCACCATCTTGTACCAAGATATTAGCACAATACTTAGGTGTTGATACGTCATGTATTGCGATTTTCACGGTTCTATATGTATTGCAATTCGATACTGTGATTTTATTGCAATTTGTTGTTCCAAACATATTGTTCACCATATGTCTGCTGTAGAGGAACAAGCGAGAGCCATGAGAAAACAAMTTTTGATATCAGATATGGAAATAAAAGTGCTGAAAAMGGCCCCCTATTTAAAAATAATATGCAGAACAAGCTATGAAGGACAAATAKTGGTGTTTTGATGCATGTACAGCCAACTAGCACAAAAATAATACTGTGAAATTGTCAAAACGATACCATATACAGTATATATCGTCCCAAAAATAATATCCCGATATGTAACTGTCTATTTTWTCCCCCCCATCACTAGTGCAKAGCAGCCTTTCTAATGGCATCTTGATAAAAGGCATTCATCAAAGGGTTTAATCAGATGCGTATCTACACTAAATAGAAATCAGGAGGCTATGGGACCTAAGCTATGAGTCTGAGCTCTCTGAAAWATATATCTTATACCATGTGTGGTTTGATCTAACATGAAAAATGAAGCCCCACCCCCCTCTCAGAAGTGTGAAATSCTGTAAYCTATATTATGTTATTTACCTCATTTGTCATCGTCATCTCATAACYTTCTGTATCTATATGTGTGGAAGCTGATCTTAAGCGGAGATGGTGAATTACTGGGAATTAAAGGAGGTCTATTCCAATTTCATATAATAAAGAGAAACAAAACAGACTATGCATGCACTGCTCCACATTCGGAATCCCCTCCACCCCGGCCTCTTCAGGGCTTCGAGAATGTCTCYGAGTATTCAATTAAAAACCAAAAGTCATTAAAAATGTAGCCACCTTGAGAATGTTGAGTAGTGAACTGCTTTGGATTCGCTGGGTGTTTCAGTGTACACCCAGGGCTGCAGATAACACTTGAATTGTCTACATTTGAAATTAAGATTTAGAGGTGCCATAAAACAAAACAATTCTGTGTGAATATTACGCTGAGGAAAATTGAGGAGAGAGATCAAAATGCTGGAGACACTGCCAAAGAAACAACGACACAATTGCCTTCAAACAGCTGCATATGGGTCAATGCTGACAACTGAAAGGACTGAAAGGGCAACATGAATCTAGTGAAAGTACATTATATAATTGTTGTGGTGAGTTGAGAAATATTATATTCCCTTYGTAAAGGTTCCATTTTGATAAACATTCCACCTAGAATAATCGTCTATTTTCATAAAACTGTATTGTTTTTTACAGTAAAACCACTTAAAAGCGGCAAGATTGGAAGAAATTATGTTGTGTTTTTAATATTGCTGGAGTCAAATTTACCTTGCAATAATGCATCATATGATAAATGTGCATACTTAAAAACAGGTATACTTGTACTTGACTGCTTAGTACGCGAAACAATAGCGAAGCTGTCCATCTTTGTAAATCATTTAAACAGGTTATTAATGAATCAATAATGAACTATATAGAAGCTTTGCAGGTAACTGAATGTCTGATATTAATTGCTGTGAATAGTCCATGATATTTCAATGTATCAACTAAAGCATTAATAATGCCTTGGAGCAATTTGCATTTAATGAGGTGCTGCATCATAAACCAGAAAGACACTCAACGGCACAAACTAATAAAGTTATTCATATTAATCAGGTATTACAGATATCTCCAAGAGTTTAAACAATACCAAAGGGCATACTACTTTGGTGTAATTTACATACATATGTCAAGAGGTATTTGAAATACATTACAGTTAATGAACTCATCAACCAAATGTATTCAACTATTTAGGTCCTGTCATAGTAACTAATTAATTTCTCCTTATTGCGATGGAACTGACATTGATGSCATCTCATGGTAACTGTGTTTTCATAATTGCACAGGCTCTCACCCTGCAAAGCAAATAGAGGCAGCAGTTAACCAAGATAAGAGGAAGCGGAGGCCTGTTACGATGATAAACTGGGAGACACACAAGGTTGCAAACCCAGCTCTAATGCACAATGTGAGCATTATGGAAATGGTCACAATATGTTCTGTAACAAGGAAATGGGTCTATGTGTACAATGATCCATTGAATAAATAGTAGCCTTGGAATGTAACTAGTAGCCCTGAAATATAAGCAAGTCAAAATAATGTGCGGAGCGAGGCTTACTGTCACTTCACCCTGGCAGAGCTGTTCCACATTGGAAACAGGATCTTGGTAATAGGGGTATTGCTCTTTGTCCAAATCAAGATGATGAGGGGTGCCATTACCAGCAGACAGTGCACTGAGGTGCACACACCTCGAAAACTGGGCAACTAATGGGCCTAGACATCTGCATGGTGATCCACAGCAAATAGGGGGCAAGACATTATTGCCCAGGAATACTGTGTGCAAGTCAAATACAGAATGTTAATCATTCAAATACATAATGTTAATCATTCTCATTTTCATGCTAACAGTATTGAAGAACATACTGTAAGTGCCTAGGGGATTGTAATTGCATAACACCACACCAGGCAACCTGGCGGGCTGCACCGAAATGGAAAATATTTAATTCTCCATCCAAGCTGCAACCCTTCACAATCAGTATACCTGTACTTGTGAGAATGAACCGTCTACCGCATGTCAACAGAAATTAATTTAGTTAAAAGAAAACACAAGGACTTCATGTTTTGCCACCACTTAGCTCCTAAAGGGAAATATATTATATTCCGGTACTCTCAGTAGTTTACATGTTAATTCGCCAAATCCCCTGGAATTTAACATTCTCTCTCCTTGGCTCTGAAGATTTATGGTCTGCAGTGAAACAATCTTGTATGTGCATTTTGTGGGAAGAAGCACTTTATTTAAAAAGAAAACGGGACAGGCAAACCATCTGAGAGGGCGGGAGAGACTCAGCCTTCTCTCCTCTCCATCCTCTCTCCTCTCCTCCCCTCCCCTCCTCTTTCGCTCTCCTCTCCTCTTCTCCCTTTCTTAGTCAGCCACTCCTCGGTTGGTCCACACAGCAACAGCAGAGAGAGACTGGCCAAACCCATGGCTGATTCACAAACCTCAGTTTAATTACTTGGTTAACGATAGAGCTCTATACACCAGAGAGTTTAAGGCTGACACTGACACTCCTTTTCCTTCATTACAAATACAGTCCAACAAAGATTTGCGGTTTTGCAAATTGCGCATCAATTGTGGTGAAGCAGATTAGTTTTTTGGATTCTGCCAAGAAATATTACTATCCCTGACACCAAAACACCAGCCACAATTAGAATAAAAGTACTCAGTACCATGGCTCAGAATAACCACAACAAATAAATAATGGGGAATTAKATTTRACCCACTCTTAACCTACTGTATATTGATGAAGGTAATCCCAGTCCCTGCTCAGTAYWCCYGGTAATAGTGCTGTAAATAAGGCTAGTATATGTACTAACCTGTGCTGYGAGGCTTATACAAACCAATGTACATGACAGAGGGCAGCCAATTAAAAAGAAGCCCATGCATTCCACAGCAAAGTCCTCAAGAGTTTTGCTTTCWGCWATCATCCAGTCTGGTGTMAAAAACACCATGCTCCAACCYACTGAGCTATTGGAATCACGRCTAAATGTYMTRTTGTGTGAATTATTTGGAAACCCAGAATACCAGGTTTCATAGAATACAGACCATAGTCATTGAGTTTGGTCTGTTGTTAAGATAGACAAGTAGCCTCAGTTCTATCAGCAATACAGCACAGCACTCTAGTGGTCACAAGGAGAATGTGTGTGTGTGCGTGTGTGTGTGTGTGTGTGTGTGTGTGTGTGGGAGATTTATTCTATTGCTGTGTTTTTCAATACTGTGACGTGAAGGTACACTCCATTTCTACACCATACATTTTCATGAATTAATCATTGACGTTCGACTCCAGATGTTAGGACAGCAATTTCAATTAAACATATTGTTAAGCACCACATTACATTTTGAATCTGTGTTTTACAGATAATAGTAAATGAATCACACATCACATAATATTCAGGCAGGTGTCATTCAAAGATATGCAAAGAAAGAACACATAATATCCATTCATACAGTATCGAAGAGACTTGATGAGGCTATACATAGAAGAAACACAGTTGAATACATTTGAAATGCAGTGTAGTGATGGGAGGGAAGGAAGTGACTTCTGCAATTAGGAGATAATTACTCACAGTTAAGATGACATTTTGACACTACAAGCTTTCATCTGCATATGAGTGTGTGTGTGTGTAAGAGAGAGAGCAAGAGCCCTGTGTGTCCCTAAGCCCTGTTTGTCCCTGAGCCCTGTGTGTCCCTGAGCCCTGTGTCTCCCTGAGCCCTACTGTATGTGTGGGTAGAAGGGTGTTTGTAATATCAATCTCTATGTAATCTGTGAGGTAGGTGACCCATAAAGGCTTCTACTAACCCGAACAGAGCTCATTTTGCACCATGCCAAAACAAGGATGCCATGACCCCTCCATAGCCTTTGCTTATTCAATGAAAGAGTTAGATCAGAGGGCCAAGTCACTTCTCTTAGTTACTGGGACAACCATTAGGTGTAAGGCTGTGCTTATTTAGCCAGCAGCCTGCATTAAAGTGAGAAAGATTATTGTGCCGGCTAGGGCACTAGCCAAATGATGAGGTGACAACCAGGTTTTAACAATAGGGTGCTTTTCAGGTTCTCTATTAATATAATGGCAACAAACAACTTCCAGTTAATGTGAACATTTGATATGTATTGTTTACCATCAATATAAAGTACTTCATTAAATTGACCGGGAAGAGAGAAAGGACCTCATGATGTACTTTGATTGCACCAACAAAAATGTCTGCCGGAAGAATGTTGTTTTTTACTTCAACTCTGGCTGACGGCTGAATAAATACATGCAAAAATAAACTTGCATCAATGAGCAGTCGATGTTATGCAGTAGGCCTATCAAAACATGTCAACTAATAAAACATAATAGAACTCTGTTAAGTTAAATATTTCATGATATTTAACAGTAAAATGAATAGCCTACTCCTCTCTTCAATTAAATTATTCCTAATTCTGTCAGTAGGCCTAGTACAGTACATTATTGAATGTGAATAGCTGCTAAAAATGTCCAGCTATAGCAATTAATAAAGACAATCACACTTTAATTACCCTGGTCTTAAGTATCTTCACTATTAAATGGAGTCATTCAATGGATTTAATACGTCAATCATGGCTATATAATCCCTGTCTCATTAGAAACCAGCTTTAAAATAAAATGAATATGAGAAAATGCATGCAGTTGAGAATGGGAACAAAAGAGGGCTAGGTATGTGCTGAAATGTAGGAGTTAACACTGGGGATGAAATGTACTTTTAATTAAATCCTGCCAGAGTCAGACAATCACGCTTATCTCCCCTATGTGGGGGCGCATAAAGAGACAAAATTCCATACACAGTTTTACAAGAACATAAAACAGATATTAAAATGGTAGTGCTTTACCTCCAGAGGTATTCATGAACAATGCATGAGCTTGTTCTTTCTTTTTAATTTGCATGATCGGCCACTCCCATGCTTTTCTCTCCCTGTCTTTCTGGCACGAAACTAAAATCTATAATGTCCTAATTGGAAAGGTTATGTACAGTGTCTGTGCAGTATGCAATGATTAATCATTTTTTTCAGCAAGTCTACTGCATGAGGGCATGAATACAAATGGCTTTGCATTTTGTTAGAATAAACATTTGGACTTAAAGGTAGACTCAGCGATATGACATAGACGAAGAAAGTAAACAGCAAAGTGGATTAATTTCCGCAACAACTAAGAATGTTGAAACGCGAGGCTCAACTTCTCCGTTGTTTTTGTCCCGTGGCTACCACGCTGTAACAGCGTGAAGCAAACCCGTGCACAATCAGATACTGTGTGTGACCGTACGAGAGCAAAGTCATACGTCTCATCATCTGTGGCGCTGTTCATGGCAACCCCATTTCGCCGAGTCTACCTTTAAAAAGCCTGTAATGTCAGTTTCACTGCATCTGCTTCATTTGCCATTCAGTACCATTCATTCAGTGTTACATATGAATCAGCCTGGACTCATAGATTAGACGTAACATGGTAAATAAGGTGACAGCTGCTKCTTCAGTCAGGAAGAGATGAGTGAAGTAAATGTGGATCCAGACTCTCAAATTATTAGGATATGTTAGGTTTGGTTACATAAGACAAAAGGTTACTTAAGGCAAAAACGAAAGGAGATTGGTTGGTTGGTTGGTTGGTTGGTCGAGGTTGATGGGTGGGCGTATAACACGAACGTCTAGCAACCGAAAGGTTTCGTATTTAAATCTCATCACGGACAATTTTAGATAGTTAGCAACTTTCTACTTTTTAGCTACTTTGCAACTACTTAGCATGTTAGCTAACCCTTCCCCTAACTCTAACCCTAACCTTAACCCTTTTAGCTAACCCTAACCTTAACACTTTTAGCTAACGCTAAGCCTTTAACCTAACTTCTAACCTTAACCCTAACTCCTAGCCCAGCAAACGTTAGCGTTAGCCATCTAGTTAATGTTAGCAACAATAACTCTCGGTCAATTGTATACTCCCTCTCGGTCAATTGAGGTCACCAGGCTGCTCATTATTACGCACACCTGTCACCATCGTTACGCACACCAACGCCTCATCAGACTCACCTGGACTCCATCACCTGCCTGATTKKCTTCCCTATATATGTCACTCTTTGGTTCTTTCCCTAGGTGTTACTGTTCCAGTGTTCATGTCTGTACGCTACCTGTGTTTCTGCTTTTGTTCTATGTTCATTTAGTTATTAAATACACTCCCTGAACTTGCTTCCTGACTCCCAGCGTACACGTTACAAATACGAAATGTAACATACAGTATCATATTCCAAATGAAGTGTGTCGGATTTATATACAGAATAATATGAAATGCTGTGAGAGGGGGTTGTGTGAATCTACATCACACCTTGGATTGGAGATTCAAACAAAGCAGGGCTAGACTCACAGCAGACTAAACATCTTAATTGTTGAGGGGATTTTAAAAAATGTCACTGTCATGTAGCAACAGCTAATCATTAATATGCATCAACAGCAAGCAGAGCTACTACGCCCCCAATATTTGCCACATCCATATGGTCTACAAGGTGACAGCTGCTCCTTCAGTCAGGAAGAGATGAGTGAAGAGAGGGGCCTGCCTATGTTAGTCAAATGAAAGGGAACGTAGCCCTGGTGACAAAAATGCAAGCGTTGCAATTTTTTTCAGGTGGATGCGATACAGCGAGACTCCCCTGAAGTCTGCCAGTACAGCGCCAGAATGATGCACAAAGAGTCATCTCTGTGAACATGACACAAAATGTCAAATAGACCAGGCTCAGCGGAATTGTTATGCGCTCTCCTGAGGGACGCTCAGACTGAGGACGAAGATAACATGAAAGGAGAGTTCTTCGTGGAGGTTTCACCTTATCAAGCACCCCTCAGTCGAGTGTCCTTGAGTCCCGCTACCTGGGGTTTCACATTCAGATAGCAGGCCTTTGCAGAAAAAAACACCTTGTTGTTTGAAAGGGAAAGGGTCCAACTCTGATGTAAATAAATYAAAACATAGGGTACAAAGGTGTATGGTGTGAGATTATCAGCATGGCTACCAAATTCTCCAAGTAGAAATATTTCATCAAAGTTCACTAAGAATAAGAAATCAGAAAGGTCACACACAGACAGGGTTGGTTGTTAYCCTACAATTTCCATTTCAGGTTTATCTTTCTTTTTGTCTGTTTAAGACAGTCTTAGAAAGTTAGCTGGATAACTTTATATGCTATGTTGTCATATTTGATGACAGACCTTGACAAAAGGGATGGTTCCCTCCCTTGTGTTCTGTAGCCTACACAACTGCACGAATGTGCAAGGTGCACAAGACCTAGATTAAACACTATATATGCAAACATATGTGGACACCCTTTCAAATTAGTGGATTCAACTWTTTCAGCCACACCCATTGATGACAGGTGTATAAGCAATCTCCATAGACAAACATTGGCTGTAGAATGTCCTTACTGAAGTGCTCAGTGACTTTCAACGTGGCACCGTCATAGGATGCRACCTTTCCAACAAGTCAGCTCATCACATTTCTGCCTTGCTAGAGCTGCCCTTGTCAAGAACAAGCTCACAGAACTGGAGCGGGACCACCGAGTACGCGTAAAAATGATATGTCCTCGGTGGCAACACTGACGACCGAGTTCCAAACTGCCTCTGGAAGCAAGATCAGCACAAGAGCTGTCGTGAAATGGGTTTCCATGGCAGAGCAGCCGCACACAAGCCCAAGATCAACATGCGCAATGCCAAGTATCTGGAATAATGAATCATGATTCATCATCTGGCAGTCTGATGGACGAATCTTGTTTTGTCGGATGGCAGGAGAARGCTACCTGCRCCAATCCATAGTGCCAAATGTAAAGTTGGATGGAGAAGGAATAATGGTCTTGGSCTGTTTTTCATGGTTCAGGCTGTGCTGCTGGATACTCCTAATATCCATCCAAGTCCGACGCATTCTGAAAACTGAATGCAAGTAGGTCTATGTCCGGCTTATTTTATGAAACATTTATAACAATGGCCACATCKCAACGGRACAAAAGATTTTGATATCAACTCAATGAATCAAATCAGACTCACCTAAATTAAAAACTCAGTTTTAGTTTCTTCTCCTTTATTTTGCAGTGAGGTAGGCCTAGGATGCGGTCCAAACACTTAAAAGACACACRCTCGTCCACTTAACCTCCCTCGCCTTAAGCTCTTGGGGGAATCCCTGTCGCCATCGTGAAGGGCGGTCCAAATTATTAGCCAAACAAGGGAAGGTTGCAACGTAAGTGTCACGGCCGTTGAATGAGAACCAAAGCGCAAAGAACCAAAGCGAAAGAGAACCAAAGCGCAGCGTGGCGAGCGTACATATTCCTTGTAACGGCTGTTGGAAGGAGAAGGAGAAGAGGACCAAGGTGCAGCGTGGTAAGTATTCATAATACTTTTAATAAATACGAACACTTGAACAAAACAACAAAACGAACAAACGAACAGTTCTCTGCAAGGTGCAATACACAAAACAGAAAACAACTACCCACAAACACAGGTGGGAACAGGCTACCTAAGTATGGTTCTCCAATCAGAGACAACGATTGACAGCTGCCTCTGATTGGGAACCATACAGGCCAAACATCTAGAAATACAAAACATAGAACAAAACATAGAATGCCCACCCAACTCACGCCCTGACCAACCAAAATAGAGACATAGACAAGGAACCGCAAAACCTGAACCTATAGGGAGGGTCTGGGTGGGCATTTCACCGCGGTGGCGGCTCTGGTGCGGGACGTAGACCCCGCTCCACCTCTGGCTTTGGCCCACTTAGTGGCGCCTCAAGAGCGGGGACCCTCGCCAACGACCCCGGACTGGGGACCCTAGCAGCGGGCCCCAGACAGGAGGGCAGACTCTGGCAGCTCCGGACAGGAGGGCGACTCTGGCAGCTCGGACGGAGGGCGACTGCTGGAAGCTCCGGACAGGAGGGACTCTGGCTGCTCCGGAACAGGAGGGAGACTCTGGCTGCTCCGGACAGGAGGGAGACTCTGGCTCGACGGGATTCGGCTGTCCGGACAGGAGGGAGACTCTGGCTGCTCCGGACTAGAGAGCGTCGCTGAGGCTCCGGACTAGAGGGCGTCGCTGGAGGCTCCGGACTAAGAGGGTGACCTGGAGTCCGGACTGAAAGCGGTCGCTGGAGCTCCGGACTAGAGGGCGAAGCTGGAGGCTCCGGACTAGAGGGGACGCTGGAGGCTCCGGACTAGAGGGCGACGCTGGAGGCTCCGGACTAGAGGTGTCGCTAGAGGCTCCGACTGAAGGGCGTCGCTGGAGTGGAGAGACACACAGGAGGCTTCGTGCCATGGATCATCACTGGAGGCTTCTGCCATGGATCATCACTGGAGTCTGCATGATCTTGGAGGCTTCGCCATGGATCATCACGGAGGCTTCATGCCATGGATCATACTGGAGCTTCGTGCCATGATCATCACTGGAGGCTTCGTGCCATGGATAACACTGGAGGCTTCGTGCTGGATCATCACTGGAGGCTTCTGTCAGCATGAGGCTTGTGCCATGGATCATCACTGAGTCGATGCACTGAGCTTCGTCATGGATCATGACTGGAGTGAGAGAGTATGGGCAGTCTTGTACGTGGAGCTGCCACAGGCCTCACAGGCTGGGGAGACATACAGGAGGCCTGGTTCTGGCAGCAGGCACAGGCATCACCAGGCTGGGGAGACAATACAGGAGGCTTGTCCTTGGCAGAGGCACCGGATACACTGGGCCGTGTAGGCGCACTGGAGGTCTCGAGCTTAGAGCCTGACAACCCCGTCCTGGCTGGATTTTTAATTTTTTTATTTTTTTATCTGTAACCTTTAATTTTAAACCAGGTAGGCAAATTGAGAACACGTTCTCATTTACAATTGTTCGACCTGGCCAAGATAAAGCAAGCAGTTCGACACATAACAACAACACACTAGTTACAACATGGAGTAAACAAAATATAAGTCAATAATACAGTGAAAAAAATAAGTCCTATATAACAATGTGAGCAAGTGAGGTGAAGGCCATAAGGAGAGGTGAAGGCAAACAAATAATTGTATAATAAAATTAAAATAAATAAATAAAATATTAAAAGGCATGGAGGTGAAGTTGAATACAACACGCAAGTAAAAATAAACTAAAAAAAAACCTGGAATGGTTGGTTTGCAGCGGAAGAAAAGTGTCAAGTAGAGACAGAAAAAATGGGGTGCAAAAGGAGCAAAATAAATTTAAAAAATAAATACAGTAGGTAAAGAGGTAGTTGTTTGGCTAAATTGTAGATGGGTTATGTACAGGTGCAGTAATCTGATGACTCTCTGACACTGGTCTTAAAGCTAGTGAGGAGAATAGGTTGTTTCCAATTTCAAGAGATTTTTGTAGCTTCGTTTCCAACAGCTCCGGCTGCAGCAACGGAAGTTGAGAAGGCGTCCAAGGGAAGAATGGTTTTGGGGGTGACTAAGAGAGATATACCTGCTGGACGCGCGTGCTACAGACTAGGTGCTCGCTATGGTGACCAGCGAGCAGAGATAAGGGGGGCCACTTTTACCTAGCAGGGTCTTGTAGATGCAACCTGGAAACCCAGTGGGGTTTGGGCGACGAGTAATGAAGCGGGGCAGCCAACAGAGAGTGTACAGGTTCGCAGTGGGGGTTAAGTATAAATGGGGCTTTGGTTGACAAAACGGAATGGCACTGTGATAGACTGCATCAATTTATTGAGTAGGGTTTTTGGAGCTATTTTTGTAAATGAATCAACCGAAGTCGAGGAATTGGTAGGATGGTCCCAGTTTTACAAGGGTATTGTTTGGCAGCATGAGTAAAGGATGCCTTTGTTGCGGAATAGGAAGCCAATTCTAGAAAAAAAAAAAAAAAAAAATTTTTTTTTTTTGACTTTGGATTGGAGATGTTTGTAATGTGAGGTCTGGAAGGAGGT